>NC_061862.1:113754839-113917990 GCF_907164915.1 Impatiens glandulifera | reverse complement strand
TAAATTTATTAATTATTGTTTGCAATAATAATATAAATTGACTAAGTTGAGAACTTTCTAAATACAATCAAAATAAATCTAATATTTTTTGTTGTTGTTATTTTGGGAGGGATCACATACATTATAAGTGCGTTGACACAAATGAGGGGTCTGTTTTTTTGGCATCCTTTAGCCCAACATCTACGTTTCTTGTTATGGTTATTGATTTCATTGCACTAAAAGAGAGTATTCATGTCAGAAGGTTTTAAACTATTTCAATCAGTTGTAATTATATATGAAACAATTAAGAGGTCATTTGAGTGTAATAAAAAAATATTTTCTTATTAAATATTTATATTTTTCGAATATAAATATTGTATATTCTACGAAAATTGTGTGGAAAAAATGATTAAAATCTCTGTTTATATTAAGTCCAAATTTAATTTTATAAAATTCTTTCAAATTATTATATTGATTAATACTAATCGATGTTATTGAAAATTCAATTTAATATATTTTCTTATATTATTACTAATGTTAATTTTTTTTACGATGTATTATAGTATTTACTTAAAATCATGCCAAAATTATGTTTTGATGTGCCTTATAATTAGGAGTTTTCAACCGGTCGGTTAATGAGTTAAACGGTTCCGGTTAAGACCGAATTTATCTTTTATTTTACAAACCGGTTAACCTACCGTTAATAGTATCGATTTTATCGATTTTGATTCTATCGGTTTTGGTCGGTTCCGGTCGGTTAACTGGGTTAATATTATAGTATATTATAATATATTATATTATTATTATAATACAATTTATTGATATATTTAGAAATATGTTATAATATATTATTTTATTGTTACAATATAATATATTTTATAGCTATTTTGTTTAACTATTTTAATTTTGTTAACTTATAATTTTAAGTTATTCTATCATTATAGAAACAAATTTACATAAACAAAATTATTTCCGTTTGTTTTTTAATTTATTTTTGTATAATTTTATATAAATTATAGTGTTTTTAAAAAAACAATTCTATAAAAATTATAATTTAAAATTTAAAATAAAAAATATTTATAAATTATTAAATATTATTTATAAAATAACTAATACAAATTATAAAATATAAAAATATATAATTAAATTATCACCGGTTTACCGGTTAAACCGTTAGAAAATAGGTAAACTAAAAACCGAACCATTTAACCGATAAAAAATCGGTAAACCGAAACCGCTAGAACTAGTTAACCAATAAACCGTTAAAATAAAACCGGTTAACTATCGGTTCGATTGGGTTACCGATTTTCCGATTTTTTTGCACCGCCCTATTTATAGTTTTTATTTAAAATATAAAAATTCTAGCTAGTTTTATATTCTTATTCTATTTAAATATTATATTAAAAGATTCACGTAATAATAGTAAAAAATATTACTAAAAAAATATATTAATAATAATTTATGTTATAATGATAATTAGTAATATGATATAAATTTTAAGTGTTTTGTTTTCTTTATATAATATATATATATATATATTTTATTATAATATATATATTTATTAATTTTAAGTGTTTTTATTTCTTTATATGATGTAATATAATATATTTTATTAATATATATATATATATATATATATATATATATATATATATATAGGCTTTTTATTATTTTTTAATGATTTTTTAAATTTAAATCATAGTAAATTATAAAATTTTCATATATAGAATTTAAAATAATACAATATTATATTCAAATTAGTTCGATTTTCATGTAAGAATTTTTTTTAAAGATTTTATTTATTTACTAATGAAGTGGCATGGAATCCGTGCGCAAAAATTATTTATTTTTGTTGTTGATATGAAAATCTAAATTATTATTGAAAGTTATTATTTTTAATTTGGAGTAAAAACACATTAATTTTTTTTTTGAAAAACTTATAATTTAATATTAATTTAATTCTTCATTTATATATAAAAAAAATTAAAAAATATTTACCATTTAAAAATATTTTATTTATTTCGATTATATAATAAATTAAGTTATTTTATGATAATATTTATTTCATGTTAATAATTAATTAATTATTATGAGGATAATTAATTAATTATTGGCCATGAGAAGAAATCAATAAAGAAAATATTAATAAATTTATTAATTATTCTTTGCAATAATAATATAAATTGATTAAGTTGAGAACTTTCTAAACAGGGACGGATGCATGTTAGACTATCCACAGCAGAGTGTGAAATAATGTATCAAATTGGTGTTAAAATAATATCAAATGGTGCAGCAGCGTATCAAAATTAAGTGTTAAAATATGGGTATCAAATTTTGATACGGGACCAAATTTGATGTGGCCCAATCACAGCGTGCCAAGTTGCAGCGCTAGTGGTTACTTTTTTGTTTTTGTTTTCTTTTTTAAATACACTTTTGCATAATAATTGATCAAATATATATATATATATATATATATATATATATATCATTATTTTTATTTTTCGAGATTTATAAATACAGACTTGGTTTGTGTCATTTGGACACCAAAAAATTTCTGAAATTTTCCACCATATTTATCATTCATATTATCATCCTGCACCAAAAACGATTAGACTTAGTTTAATATAACATGTTTTCGATACACCTGCACCAAAAAATATTATCAAATATTCATACTAGGGCCGATCTACGTGACAAAGCACAACATATTCAATTGAAGAAAGATCTTGTCATGCACATTTGGAATAAATTTGGAACAACTCTCGATTAGAGTTTTAAAAACACTACTTAACAAATTACCAATGATTAGAGTGTTTGTTTTCTTCTTCGTTTTAAATAATATTTGTATGTTTGATTTATCAAGTGATGAATAATATTGTTTGTGGTTAAAAAAATGAAATTATGTATAAATGATGTGGAAGTGAGAAAGTGAAAAAGTAATTTTGATACCTTGAATAAAACTCTGTTGTAGGATATGCTAAAAAGTGGGTGTTAAAATAAGTGTTAAGCTGACGTGGCAGGGTATTAAATGAAAAAATTTTATACCCTGTCGTGGATTGTCTTAGGGCTGAGGATATCCAGCTTCCGCTTAATTTAATAGCAGATGGTGATATGCATACATACAATTAGAGAGAAGACGTGGTGAAGAAGAATGCTGTCACTTAACTCCTTCACTCTAATATAACACACATAGAAAATAAAATAAAATAATTCTCTTCATATATACATATATATCATTTTAATTTTTAACCGAAGTCAAAATCAAATTTCAAAGGCCAATCGAAATGAAATTTCGAAGCCTATTAAAAAAAATATAAAGTTATTATTTTGATTTTTGTATCTCTATTAGAATAAGATGAGGTTTAAAAATAAATTGTATAAATATCTTTTTTAACATAGATGATGTATTAGGGTAGGGGGTTAATGAAAAGATAAATATTTTGTTATAAAAGTTATGTATATTTGAGAGAACAAAATCAATATTATTTATCTCGTAATTTCTTATGGTTATAATATTTAACCTATCTATCTATAAATTTAAAAGTGTTAGATTTTTTTTTTGTCTTTCATTTCTTTTTTATATAATGAGTTTGTTCTTTGATAATTATATGTATGTAAGATATATTTTCAATTATTATAAAAATTAAGTTTTATGTGACAAAATTTTAATGAAGGTTATATTAGTTGTCTATTGGTTAATGTGACCAAATTTTAAATTCGATTATCTCAAATTACATATTATTATTTTATTTTTTAAAGTCTGTCTCTAAATTTTTTTCATTTTGTTTTTTAAGCCCACCCTAATATTAATTCCTAGGTCATTCCCAGTTTCTAAATACAACCAAAATAAATCTAATATTTTTTGGTTGTTTCGGGAGTGATCGCATACATTTTAAGTGCGTTGACACAAATGAGGGGCCCTTTTTTGTGGCAACCTTTAGTTCAACATCATGGTTCTTGTTATGGTTATTGATTTCATTGCACTAGAAGTGTCGGAAGGTTTCAAACTATTTCAATCAGTGGTAATTATGAAACACTTACGAGGTCATTTGAGTGGAATAAAAAATATTTACTTATTAAATTTTTATATTTTTCGATTATAAATACTGTATATTCTACCAAAATTGTATGGAAAAAATTAATAAAATCTCTATTTATATTAAGTTCAAATTTAATTTTATGAAATTCTTTCAAATTATTATAATGATTAATATTAATCGATGCTATTGAAAATTCAATTTAATATATTTTCTTATATTATTACTAATGTCAAAAATTATTTTTTTTATGATGTATTATAGTATTTATTTAAAATCGTGCCAGAATTTAAAATAATAGTATATTATAATCAAAATAGTTCAATTATAATGTAAGAAAAAATTTCTTAAAGATTTTATTTATTTATTAAGAAAGTGGCACGCATTCGTGTGCAAGAATTTATTTATTTTTGTTGTTGATGTGAAAATCTAAATTATTATTTTTAATATTGTGTAAAAACACATTAATTTTAATTTTTTTTTTTAAACTTATAAATAAAATATTAACTTAATTCTTCTTTTACATATAAAAAAATTAAAAAAATATTTACTATTTAAAAAGGTTTTATTTATTTCGATTATATAATAAATTAAGCTGATTTTATGATAATATTTATTTTATGTTATTAATTAATTAATTAATTATAATGAGGATAATTAATTAATTATTGGTCATGAGAAGAAATTAAAAAATATATATTAATTATTCTTTGCAATAATAATATAAATTGACTAACTTGAGAACTTTCTAAATACAACCAAAATAAATTTAACATTTTTTTTTCGGGAGTGGTCGCATACATTATAAGTGTATCGACACAAATGAAAGACTAGTTTATTGTGGCAGCTTTTAGCCCAACATATAAGGTTCTTGTTATGGTTATTGTCTTCATTGCACTACGAGAGAGGATTCATGTCGTAAGGTTTTAAACTATTTTAATCAGCGGTAATTAAGATATAATTACGAGGTCATTTGCATGGAATAAAACATATTTTCTTATTAAATTGTTATATTTTTTCGATTATAAATATTGTATATTCTACCGAAGTTGTGTGAAAAAAAATGATGAAATCTCAATTTATATTAAGCACAAATTTAATTTTATTAAATTCTTTTAAATTATTATATTGATTAATACTAATTGATGCGATTAATAAATATATTTAATATTTTCCTATATAATTAATCATGTAAAAAATTATTCTTTTACAATATATTATAGTTTGTTTAAAATCTTGCTGCACTAATTATGTATTGTGACTAGTTAATTTTATATTTTTATTCTAACTAAATTAAAAAAAAACGATATATTAATAATAGTAAATGTTTTAATGATAATTAATAATATGATATTAATTTTAATTTTTTATGTTTGTTTATATATCTTTATATAATATAATATAATATATATATATACATATATTTATATTTATATTTATGAATTTTAAGTGGTTTTGTTTCTTTATATATATAATTTATTAATATATATAAATTATAAATTTCTGATATACAGAATTTGAACTAATATAATATTATAACGAAAATAGTTCGTTTTTCTGTTAGGAATCCGTGCGTGAGAATTTATTTTTTTTTTTTTTTTATTGATGTGAAAATCTAAATTATAATTTAAAATTATTATTTTAATATTTATTGAAAAACACATTAATTTTATTTTTTTTCTAAAAAAGTTATAAATAAAATATTAATTTAATTCTTCTTTTACATATAAAAAAATTAAAAAATCTTTACCATTTAAAAAAGTTTTATTTATTTTAAATCATAATAAATTACAGATAGATACAAGCTTTTAAAATTATAAATTTCTTATATATAAAATTTAAAATAATACAACATTATAATTAAAATAGTTAGATTTTAATGTAAAAAAAATTCTTAAAGGTTTTATTTATTTATTAAGATAATGACACAAACCCCGTGAATTTATTTATTTTTGTTATTGATGTTAAAATCTAAATTAAAATTTAGAATTATTATTTTTAACTTCTTAGTAAAAAACACATTAATTTTAGTTTTTTCTTAAAAATTTATAAATAAAATAATATTTTAATTCTTCATTTACATATAAAGCAAATTAAAAAATCATTACCATTTAAAAAAGTTTTATTTATTTTAAATATATAATATATTAATTTGATTTATGATAATCTTTATTTCATGTTAATAATTAATTAATTATCATGAGAATAATTAATTAATTATTAGTCGTGAGAAAAATTAATTAAGAAATTATTTGTTCTTTAAAAAAATAATATAAATTAATTAAGTTGAGAACTTTTTAAATACAACCAAAATAAATACAACAATTTTTTATTGTTTCAGAAGTGATCATATACATTATGAGTGCATTCACACAAATGAATGGCGATTTTTGTGGTAGCCTTTAGCCCAACATCCATGATTCTTGTAATGATTATTGACTTCATTACACTAGGAGAGCATTCATGTCGGAAGTTTTTAAACTATTTCAATCCGTGGTAATTAAGAAACAATTACGAGGTCATTTGCGTGAAATAAAACATATTTTCTTATTAAATTTGTATATTATTTCAATTATAAATATTGTATATTCTACCAAAATTGTGTGAAACAAATTGACAAAATCTCTATTTATATAAAGTCCAAATTAAATTTTATTAAATTCTTTCAAATTATTATATTGATTAATTCTAATTGATGCGATTGATAATTCAATTTAATATATATTTTAATATTATTACTCATGTCAATTTTTTTATGATGTATTAGTTTTTATTTAAAATCCTGTTACACAAATTCTAATTATGTTGCACGAAGTCTATTATCTAGTTTTACGAATTCTAGTTAGTTTTATATTTTTATTCAAATTAAATTTTATATTAAAGTAAAAAATCTTACTAAAAAGGATATATTAATTATATTAAATGTTTTAATGATAATTCGTAGTATGATATTAATTTTAAGTGTTTTTGTTTTCTTTATATAATATAATATATTTTATTAATATATATATATATATATTAATTTTAAGTGGTTTTGTTTCGTTATATAATATAATATATTAAAATTTTTTTTATCTCCTTCGTTATATTCTAATCTGTCCATTTTTCTATCATTAATCCAATTCTAATATAAATTAAAAACCATTATATATCAACCCTAATATAAATTAAAAATTATTATATATAATAATGTTTCTATATTTATCCAACCTCTAATATAATTTCATGCTTATATATAATATATATATATATATGATAATAGTGTTTCTCTATATTCATTTTATAAGAATAAGTTTCTCATAATACAAAAGGAAATAAAGTTATCTATATTAGAAGTGAAAATAGATGGATTTTAATTTACCCGTAAACCTTGTGAATGAATGAGAGAAATATTGTAGATAAAAGATAGTATAAAAATTGAATCAATCTATTATCAATGAGTGAAAGAAATAGTGAAGACAGAAAAGAAGAAGAAGATGAAATGGTGAAGAATAATAAGAAGATAAGAAGAAGACGAAATGGTGAAGAAGAAGATGAAATTGCGATGAAGAAGAAGATATTGTGAAGACGAAAGAGAAAGAAGAAAAAGAGACGAAGAGTCATGTAGATTGATACAGTAGATATATATTCTAAAGAAAAATGATGTATATTCATTATATAAACGTTTTCTAGAAAATAAATTAGAAAACAATAATTTATTTTATTTTTACTTAAATGTTTGTTGGTTATTAAAATTATTATTAATAATAAATGAAAAAAAAACGAAAGAGTTAGCTTTTAATTTTCAGAAATAAATTAATAATTATAATTTAGTAATAGTAATTAAAATTAATTATAATTGAAACATATGGTTTCAGTTTTAAAATAATTAATTATAATATATATACATTCTTAAATTAATTAAGCGTGATGATTAATAAGAATGTGATAGGTTGATTATTAACGAAATATAGTCTATTTATATATATAAATATATATTGTCTTATATATTAACTTTTGATTATGATACTAAGTTATCAATTTTGTTTGACAGAGTTTAAGTAAAAAAAAGAAAAAAATAAGTTTCTCTGAAAAGAAGATAAAAGATCGTAAACAGTAATATAACAATGAAAGAGTGCGTTGGTGCAACGGTTCGAAGTTCCAACGTTTTGAAGTTCAGACGCGAGGAGGCGAAATGTTCCTAGTTCGAATATCATTTTAGACAATGATTTCTTTCGTAGAATTCTGATGTATTATAAAATGAGACTAGTCATTTATGGTGGAACCATTTTAATTTCTTGTGTAGAAATATTATGAGATGAAGGGATAGTCAATAATTTCTTTGTAGAAATTAGACTAGTTAAAATGACTTTAGTCATTGATGTTTAAATTATTTCAAATTCTTTTGTAGAAATTATGAGATGAATGATATAGTCAATGTTTTTTTTTTAAATAAAAGAAAATAAGAATTGTTAAATTGACTATAGTCATTGATGTTGAAATCATTCCAATTTCTTGTGTAAAAAATTGTGAAATGAATGATGTATGTTATATGATTTTAATCATGGATGTTGTAGAATTATTCAAATTTATTGTATAGAAATTATGAAATTAATTGGCACACTTAACGGTTTCTTATATAGAAATTTATTTTGCCAAAATGATGTTGTTATTAATATTTGAAGGCATTTTAATTTATTGAGATTAAATAAGTTATTTGTGTTAGAACTTATTATAATCATGCATTTAAAGAGACACGACTATGTTAGTTAAAATTGTCTTTGCAAAAAATTGTCTCGGTGAGAACAATTTACTCAGATTTATTTTTGAGCATGCATAGTCGTTTCACGTCGATTATTGTTCAAAATATGGAAATGTAAGTGCTTCAATTACGATATAAAATATATTTATAGTTATATTTTATTTGATTATGTTGCTAAATGATTATTTGTATATATATCATGCATATTAGTTAATAATATGATGATTCGTGTTCATTCATAATAAGTATGATTATCTAGCCATTTGTATACATATATGAATAAAGATCTATGGTAAATGTATTTTATTTTAATAGAAAATTATGAAAAAATTTCATAAAATTATTTGTCTTTTGGTATACAAATTTTTTTATGAAAAGTTAAAGTCATATAATTAATTAAGAAACGAACGAAATGATAACATGAATAATTATTTATATTAATAAGTTAGTTTTGTATTTGATTAAAAATAAATTGTCAATACTCTAATTAATTGTAATAATTAATATTCTAATTAATTATAATAATTAGTTATTGATGTATTTTATAAAAATATTTTTTTAATGATATATGAATATATTAAATAAAGACTTACTTAATTTGATATTTTTAAAATTAAATAATTACAAGAAAAAATTTTGTTTGATTTGAGAAATAATGTGGCAAACGTGCCGATATTATGGGATGCAGACGTGCAACCGAAAATAAATGTTTAAGCGACTTCGGTCAAAGATGCTTGAAACATTATGATTTCTTTTGTAAAAATCATGTGATATGGTGAATATTTATTTGATTAAATATCCTAATTTCTTCTATATAAATTAAGTGTTGAAATAAATATTTTAATTGATTAAATATTTTAATTTCTTATGTAGAGATTATGTAAATAATGATTTATATATGAATAAACATTCTAATCTCTTGTATAGAAATTATATTTTATTCAATTAAATATATATAATATAGTTATCTTATTCGTTGTATGATAAGTATAATAAAATAAATTTGTAAAAGAATTGTGGGACAAATTCTTGATTAGAAAATCATTGATTTAAACCATATAAATGTGTGTGATTTAAAAAAGGGTACCAACACGAATATGGGGACAAATATTTTATTGATAATAACACAAAAATAATTTTGTATATTATGATAAATAAAAGATAATTTATTGTTAGAGAAATATGTTCTCTACGAAAGATAAAGTTGCGCAAATTTACAAAAAAAATAAAATAATAAGAAAATGTCTTGTTTGTATATGCTAAGTTGGTGCTCAAATAGATATTATAAATTTGATGATTTTGAAATCAAGAAACGTGTCATATTTTGACATTACTTTCATAAATATTTGAAGAATCAATATCTTCAAAAGGATTTTATGAAATAAATGAAAAGGAAAATTTATAAAGTCTTGATATGACTTATAATAAAATTTATAATAATGATATGAAAATTTGATCACACTTTTATTAAAAAGTGGATGTGACAATTATATATATCATGAAGACAATAAAAATTGTTTCATTACGTGTCTTTTGTGCGATATTTTATCGTTGAAAATTACAATAAAAATGATTAAATCCATTAAGGATATGAATTGCACTACACAAAATATCATGTTGTTATCAAATAATATATTGATATTATAAAATAAACGACTTTACGTCTAAAAGTGAATATGTTTACACTTGAAAGTGCAATCTACATATGGAAATCATCCACAAAAATTATGATTGATAGATTAAATGTTATAATCTATAATTTTGACTTATGTTGAAAAATTAAATATTTTTATTCAAAATATATAATCATTTACACGAAGACATAATAGTTCAAAGATATTTTGGCTACTAGTTAGACAAGTAAACAATATTTTCATAAAAAAAATATTTAAATGGTAAGTATGTACGAATGACTATGCTTCTTATTAGAAGATATTCCAAGATTATCAGAAATTTCTAATTATTGTAATTATAATTTGAAATTAGATAAGCTTAGAGTCAATGACAAGTCTAGACATAATGTCATTAGACTACACTCTCTAATAGAGTTATCAAATTTGACTATGTAAGTCAAAGATAACATTGTGGATCCATTAATAAAATTATTGAATAGAGAGTTTGTTTGAAAGTCTTTTAAGACATCAACCTACTATAAATTGGTATGAAAAAAAACTCAACCTATGCAGATTGGAGATTCCAAGAACTAGGTTCAATGGGACAACCTAATTGTACTAACTTAGAAAATTATTGTTAAGGATTAATCCTATAATGAAACAATATATATTTTGACGAGGATAAACATATCGCTTTTAATGATTCTTTGTGAGCAAAGAGATCACCTATGTGAGTGAGAAGTGTGGCCAATTTGAAAGAATTGCACGGCTCAATTCTAGACCCTCTCACAGAACCAGGCGCGTGTTCCATGGCTAAAACGGACGCAACCATGAGAGTTTGACATGTATCAAGGAGAATTCTATGTGAAAGTGTGTAATCGTTTACACAAATGACAGAATAGTTCAAGGACATCGAGTCTACTAATCGGCTAATAAAGTTATATATACTTTCATAAGGGAAGGTTCAAAGGGTTAGACCTACATATCCTATGTAGAATTCAACCATTGAACCTTTCACCGGGTTAATCTTTCAATTTCCATTAATGTGGGGGATTGTTGGAATTTTAAACTAATTCATAAATTCCATTAATGAATGTAAATTATAATTTGGGAAAATAAAATCAAATGAAATTCAAACGAAATTCACACGAAATTCACACGAAATTCAAACGTGAATTAAAGTGAAATTTAATTCAAATAATTAAATTATTATAATTAATTTGTTAATTATGTAATTAATATTTAATTTCTTGAAGAAAAATTATCAAATTAAATATATTAAATTTTGTTCATTATCATTGTAAATTTCATGATATTATTTCTATCAATTAATTAGTAATTTAGAAAAGCATGTAACGTGTATTTTCTAATGAAGAGAAAATGCAAAGGGCAATGAAGAGGCAATCAAGGTCAGTAGTTGGATCAAAGATTAATGGTTGATTTTATTTTTATGAAAGTTTAACTTTTCAACAATATAAAACCCCTCATCTCTAATCCCTAATCTCAAACAACCCCCATCATCTTATATTTTCTCACTCTAAAATTCCAAAAGTCCTCTTCTTGTTTTGTGAGTATTCTTCAAGTTCTTTGCTCGATATTTTCGTTGAAACCCGGTGATAGTTCAGGTACGCTGATCAAGTTCAATGAGTAGTGATTTCAATGTAGAATCACTACTAGATTCGTTGTACCCTTCGAGACAGGCATTTACGATAAGCTCCAACACAAACGGAAGACGATGGGACTGTTTTAAAAGAAATGTGTCTAACACATGTTTCGAATCAACATCTCAATCAATGATTTCGTTCTTCGTATATTTAATTTTATTTAATTTATTTGTAACATCATATGTATATATATTTTCTGTTATTCAAGATAAGATATCTAACACCGATTTCATAGGATTTTCAGATAAAAGTTCCCCAATTATAATAATAATAATAATAATAATATTGTAAAGTAACTTTTAAGTACACAATAACTTGATATATTATATATATATATATATATAAAGATATAAAAAAAATTACAAATCTTCTCAATATACAAAATATAATAAATATTTTAACTCAACTTTTGAGATAACATTTCACATATATAACAATTATCAGTGGCGAATTCAGATTCAGATTTCAATGGGTGTTTTAAAATTTATCAAGTATATTTTTTTTACTATACAACATTCATAAAAAATAAAAGTATAATTAATAATGCCTCAATACCATTTGGGGCTGAACTTGGGGAGATTTTACCGAGATTTTACTGAATAGGGCTCGAACTATCAATGATTTGGCCATTTATGGCTTTTACACAAACATCTATTCCGTTTGTTTTAAATAACGTGGCAATACATTATATTTTTTTTAATTCATTTGACATATTAGTTTCATTCAAACATAACCATTCTCTCTTCTCCTCCGTTACCCTTCTTCTTCTATTCTTTCTTCTTTCATCTCATTTTCAAAGGTAGAGATCGGTTTGAAGTATTTAATATTAGATTCAAATGGAATTGTAAATTAGAGACATTGGATAGAAGGAAAGCAAGATTGGGAGCTTCAATGGTTGGCTCAAGAGACTGAATGCGATTTCTACAGAAAATGTGGTCCATTTGTGATATGCAATCCCAAAGAACTCGCAATTGTGTTCATGTTTCAAGGGTTTTGAGCCAAATTATTCATCCCAAAGTAATATCGGTAATTTCTCTGGAGGTTTCCATAGATGATCGTCTCTTCATTGCTAGAGAAACAACAAGAGTCAGGTCGGAGAAGAAGATGGATTCTTGAAACTGGGTACATTGAAAGTTCTTGATCTACCGGTTAGGTCTTCTGTATTGGAAGATAATTGCCGGAGTAATTGCTTGAGAAATTGTTCATGCACATCTTATGCTTACTATGAAGGAATTGGTTGCATGCTATGGGTTGGAAACTTGATTGATGTCCAGAATTTCTTTCACAGTGGGGCTGATCTATATGTTCGCGTCTCCCATTTAGAGCTTAAATCTTCTATCTTGGTGTGTTTGACAGACGAAAAAGAACGCAAGAAAATATTAATTACTATTTTTAATAACTGGATTGACAATACTTCTTGTCATAGTTTGTTGCATGTTTTTCTTGGTTTTGGATGGCTAAGGGAAGATGTTAGCTTTTAGTTCAAATACAGTTAGCTAACTCTTGAATTAATTCTAATATTGTGGATAAATAATTCAAGAACAATACAATATAATTTATATATATGATATGTGATTCTTTGAAAAAGGACATTAAAGAAGAAAGAATGGAAGAAGAAGATGGAAAACGAAGGGAGGATGTGGGGAAGAGAGAAGAATTTTGTTTGAATGCATCTATGCAGGTGGAATTAAAAAAAATGTAATGTATTGCCACGTCATTTAAAACAAACGGAACAAACATCGTTTAGGTAAAAGCCTCAAATGGTCAAATCTTTAATAGTTCGAGCCCCAAATGGCTCAACTCAAAATTTGAGCCCTATTTGATAAAATCTACTCAAATTCAAGCCCTAAATGATAATTGGGTCAATTAATAATAATAATAATAATAAAGATACAAAATCACATTGATACTAATAAAATATTTATCATTTTACGATTCAACTACACTAGACGTACAAACAAATAGAGACAATTGAGTTCTTTGGGTGTTCATTTGTTGAAAATGTTGTAAAAGTTGTTCATTTTCAATTGTGGCAAAAAAATCCTTCTCAATGTATACTATTAAACCGTCGTTCATTCACTCATCACCTATTCTATTGCGTAAATCAGTCTTGATAATTTTCATCGCAGAAAAGACTCTTTCAACAGAAGCAATTGTAACAGGTAAAATCAATGCTAACTCAATATACCAATGTAAAAATTCTATGTTTCCCAATTTCAACCATCTTCTTAGCAATACTTCCCAAATCTTGAATTATAGAAAATTCATTTCGTACATATTAAATGCAAGTCTGGAGTTGGTTCTCAAGTACTATACGGTCAGTTAACAAAAAATAACATAAACCTATAACCTTACCACTTACCAGAAATCAAATCAGTGTGCCGTCTCTAAGATCTATGATGAAAAATTTCAGGTCGGAGCGCCGAGTTGTCGAAGGAGAGTCTGTAAACCTAATTTAATTCAGAATTTATAATTTATATGGTTAAAGGTTTTGAAATTAGCCTCTTATTTATTGAATTTTTTAAATAAGTTCTTAATTTTATTATATAATCAACTTTACCTTTAAATAATTAATTTGTATAATTTATACCAAGATGGTTAAAATCGAGAGTTCGCGTAAAATCGTTTTGCATATGTAAACTCGTAAAATCTAGATTTTATTCAAAATCCTAAAAGTTTACATAAATGAATATTTATTTACAATAATAATTAAAAATATAATTTTTAAAATAATATACATTCAATTAATATATAAAAACGTTAACATAATTATTCAATACAAAAATTAATATAAAATTTTATTTCAAATTACTCATATATATATATATATATATATATATATATATATATATATATATATATATATATATATTAAAATAATAAATAAATAAAGTTAAAGTAATATATTATTATTATTTATTATTTTAACGATTATATTATCTATTTACAAAATCATAATTTCTCTTTCTATTTTTCAATCTCTAAATCCAATTCCAATTCCAATTCCAATTCCAATTCCAATTCCAATTCCAATTCCAATTCCAATTCCAATTCCAATTCCAATTCCAATTCCAATTCCAATTCCAATTCCAATTCCAATTCCAATTCCAATTCCAATTCCAATTCCAATTCCGAGAATCTAATTCCAATTCTAATTCCCAGAACCTAACTTATCTTGCATTTAACAATTCACTCTATTCTTTCATTAATGGAAACATTACTCTCTATCCTCCTTAGTAGACAAATTCATTTTCATTAACAGTAGCTCTCCTCTTCTTCACAGATTTATCTACTACAGCAGGCAAAAGATTTAGGAAGAATAATTTTTATATTCAAAATATTCAAAAAAATCAGGGTGATTAAACCCTCCTTGCACCTATTGGATCCGACACTGACAATTCTAATACGTTTAAACTTTATAAAAATAAATATATATTAAAACATACAACACCTCTTTTTTTTATTTATTTTTTATTTTTTATCTTTACCCAGCCTTTCATATCAAATTATTAATTATTTATATTAAGACAATTGAACAAAAATTGCACTTAAATAATACAAGTTTAAGACTTTATGTTCAAAAGTTTTGATTTTCTTTTAAAGAAGTTATAAAAGTGGTAATAAGTGAAAAAAATAAATGATTTTATATAATTATTGATGTTTCAGTAGACATTTTGGGATGTATTTTTCAACCCCAATTTTTCATATTTTCCTATAATATTTATTTATTTATTTTTCAACAACAATATGAAAACACTCTTTAGTTTTAAATAGATTTTTCTAGAGATTTATTATTTAGAGATGAAAAAGTAAAAAAAAAAATATATCATAAGATAAGAAGAATGTTCATCAATCCACTATCCTCATTAGGGGTGTTCATCGGTTCGGTTTTCGGGTTATTCGAGTTCTTCGGTTCGGTTTATTCGAATTTTTATTTTTTTTAGTCAATTCGAAAACCGAACCGAATTCGAATTTAATATTCAGTTCGAATTTCGAATTCAAACCGAATTCGTCTTTTTTTAAAATTTTTGGAATTAACATAACTCAAAACAAATTGAACCAACCAGAAATCAATCCCGGGTCTATACTATGGCAGAGTATTATTCTACCACTAGACCACTGATGCTTTTGTTTACTTTTTTTTATTATAATTTGATTATTTAGAACTTTTTCTTAATCTATGTTTGGAAAAATAAATAATAAAAAATGGAAAAATAAATAATAAAAAATGAATTCGGTTTTCGGTTTGGTTTTCGAGTTGAAACTCAAACTCAAAAATCAATTCGAAAACCGTATTTGAATTCGAATTGGTTTAAAATTCGATTCGAAAACCAAAAATGAAATTCGAATTCGGTTTATTCAAATTCAGTGAATTCGAATTCGGTCGGATATTCAGTTCAGACCAAATATTAAACACCCTAATTCTCACTAGGACTTAGGTAGTAAGACTTAGGTAGGCTTAAGTCCATCCTTTAATTTTTTTTATATATAATGAAATTAAATATTTAAAATTCTTACTTCTCACTCCTTACAAAATATATATACATATATATATATATATATATATATATATATATATATATATATATATATATATATATATATATATATATATATATATATATCTATATCTCGTAATTCTCATTAATTATCTTTCTTTTTATTTTTATTTATTTATTTATTTAGACTTAAATTTTATTTAATGGGAATATATATATATATATATATATATCATAATTCTCATTAATTATATTTTCATTTTTATTTATTTATTTATTTAGACTTAAATTTTATTTCACTAATTTAATATACTACTAATTTTTTATCATCTAATTATTTTTATTTAAATTTTTTATATTTATTTTTCTAAATCGAAAAGATAGAATCTCATTATTTTTTTCTAATTCTCTCTCCCCTAATATTTATCTTCCTAATTTATATATTGGTTAACTTTATTATGTTTATAACTATTTGATTTATTAGGTTGGATTAATATTACAAGTTAACCGTTTTCACTTATAACTTTTACTACTACGAAACAAACATATTCAACAATAAAAATACGAAGACGGAACTTCACAATAAAAATATGGAGTTTTGATGCTTACATTTTTTAGTTGTTTTGAGTTGTTCTATTTTAGTAATTTTTTAATTCATCATTTTATAACTTATAATATTTATCATAGTTTTAAATCTTTCTTGTAAACTCGATTTATCTTGATTTTTAAGGATTATTTTCTTATTTTATTTATTTTAAAAATTAACTATTTATCCATATAATTATTTCATTTTAACTATCAGATTATTTATTTCATTAACTAAAATATATTTACATTAAAAAAATTGTTTACGATGAAGAACACACTTGACCTAATTTATTGATGTAGATTAAATTACCTTAGTGAACATAAATTGAAAGCACAATTATTGGTAGGATCAAATTAAGAGTGGTACATCATAATCAATTATCTTTTTTTAATGTTTATTCTGAAATTAAGAAACTACAATCATACTCATGTCGATAAAAAATCAATAATCTAAGAAAAATTATTTCATAGAATTTATCGAGCACCTAGTACTCTAACTTGACATATTCTATTTTCTCAGCGCTATATCCTTTTTTTTTGGGGGGGGGAAACGACTTAGCGTCATTTCATTAGAAATTCCCAAAAACGGGAAAAAAAACCACGAGCTTAAGAGATCATTCTAGACAGGCCTAGAATGATTTTGAAGTCGTAACATTCCGAATAAAAGCTAAAAACGTAAATGAATTATCTGTTTACAATGCTTTCAATTCTAGTGAGTTTAAAAAACGGTAAATTCCAGTTCCTGCAGATATTCCAGTTCTGCTCCGTGCTTGGAATTCCTCTCCACGTTCCCGCGAGGGCGCTGCAATCCGATACAATATCTTTCCATAACTCGTCAATGCTCCTGCGGGTTTTGTCATATACCCTTGCATTCCGTTCTTGCCAAATGTTATACACCACTGCTCCAAAGCCGCACTTGAACACGCTTGTTGCAAATCTATTTCACTTGGCTTTGAGTAGTGTCGCTTCTTTGATTTCATTCCATTCACTCGGGAAACTGATCAGTTCCAGGCTTTTATAGAATCTGTTCCAAAGCTCCGAAACAATACAACAGCTCCCGAATAGGTGATCTATGGTTTCTTCATTTCCTATGCATAGAAGACAGCTCGCGTCCGGGATGCTCATATACTTACTGATACGATCACGTGTGCTGAGTCTTTCCCAGAAGGCGAGCCATAGGATGAACTGGTGTCGAGGGATAATCTTCGTTGACCATACAAGAGGAGCCCATTCTACTTTCTGCGCTTTTTCCCGGATTACCTCCCATATTTTCTTCAATACCAGCTTCCCATTGTCCTCAGCTTTCCATTCATGAATAGCCGGTCTGTCGTGTAGTTGTATGTTACTTATATGATCAAGTATCCTCTTTCCTTTTGGAATTCTTCTCAAGAGCAAGTTCCAATTCCCGTATTTGATGTCTCTGATTTTCGCTTTTGCGCAGTCCCTTCTGATACGAGTATTTTGAAACAGCTCCTTGTCGATGATAGGCTGGTTTTCAAACCAAGGGTCGTGCCAGAATAGAGTGTCTTTCCCGTCCCCTAGTCGGATGTCATAAAGATCTGCAATATCGCTTCTTAGTTTAAGAATCTTTTTTAGAAACCAGCTCATACCTTCGTGAAATTTGTAGGTCCAGATGCTGGTTTCGTGTTTCATAAATCTCGCATGCACCCATTTGATCCATAGTGACTCCTGATTGCGCTCCAAAGCCCACAGATGCTTGAAGGTTAGAGCCTTATTCCACTCGATACAGTTCTTCAAGTCGATGCCTCCCTCGTCCTTTGGTTTACAGAGAGCGGTCCATTTGACTTTCTTTCCTCCTCTTCCACTATTACCCCAGATAAAGTTTCTCATCAGTGTGTCGAGTTCCTTCATTACCTTCTTCGGAATGACCATTTACTGCGCCCAATAGCCAACTATGCCATAACCACGCTTTTGATAAGTTCGATCCTCCCTGCATAAGAAAGTTTTTTCGCTGCCCAGCCAGATATCGTGTTTTTACAAAATACTATAAGTAGAAGTTCATAAAATCAATTAAGAATTATGGCTGCAAAAGTCGTTCGTGAGTTGATCGCGAGCCGCTCGGTCAAAGCTCGACTTGAGCTTGACTTTGATCGAGTTCAAACCGAGTTCGAACCGGTTGGTTTAATATTCGAGTTGAACTCGAGCTCATATAATGCTTGCTCGATGGCTTGTCGAGTTTTTTTCGAGCCTAATAATATAATATATATATATTTTTTATTTAATATTAAATTTTAAAACAATATTTTTTTCTTTTCTCTCTTTTTTAAAAGTACATATAATAGGCCCAATCCATATTATTATATTATATTATTAAAACAAAAACCCTAATTTCTAATGTATCAATCTACTTGACTCTTCGTCTCTTTTTCTTCTTTCTCTTTCTTCTTCACAATATCTTCTTCTTCATCGCAATTTCATCTCCTTCTTCACAATTTCATCTTCTTATTCTTCTTCACCATTTCATCTCTTTTTTTCGTCTTCACTATTTCTTTCACTCATTGATAATAGATTGATTCAATTTTTTATATTATCTTTCATCTACAATATTTCTCTTATTCATTCACAAGGTTATAGGTAAATTAAAATCTATCTATTTTTATTTCTACTATAGATAACTTTAATTTCCTTTTGTATTATGAGAAACTTATACTTATAGGATGAATATAGAGAAACCCTATTATATATATTATATATATAAGCATGAAATTATATTATGAAATTATATTAGAGATTGGATAAATATATAATCATTATTATATATAATGATTTTCAATTTATATTAGGGTTGATATAAAATGATTTTTAATTTATATTAGGGTTGAATTAATGATAAAAAAATGTGTAGATAAGGATATAATATTATATAATATTGAAGGAGATAAAAGAGGTTAATATATTATAATACGGTCTCTATTTTAAACTTTTGGTCATTTAAAATAATATTATTATACACCTTATTTATTTATCAAATTTTAGT
The DNA here is from genome assembly GCF_907164915.1 of Impatiens glandulifera. Lineage (NCBI taxonomy): Eukaryota > Viridiplantae > Streptophyta > Magnoliopsida > Ericales > Balsaminaceae > Impatiens > Impatiens glandulifera. The sequence continues at coordinate 113,897,871 of NC_061862.1, read as the reverse complement.
GTAAGAGTCTAATGGTAAATCTAGACATAAACACATATCTAGTTTTATATCATTATATGTTTTTAAGATATACCCTTTTAAAAAGGATGTTATTTGCTAGAATATATACACAATTACTGAAAACTAAACAATAGGTAATCAAAACTCTCTATATATAGATAGGTACCAGAGATTGTTCCTACACAATTATGTTATCAAGCCCTATTTATCATTATGTAACCTAAACTCTAAATGTCGATTGGTACAATAAATTGTTTATATACGATTTTATTCCAAGCCTTGTTTATTAACAAGCATAGGTATCCTAAACTCTATCGGTTAATAGGTATGTGAGATCTTTCATACACGATTCCATTATAAAACCCTAATTATCATTATGTAATCAAAACCCTATATGTGGATAGGTACGAGAAATTGTCCGTACATGATTCTATTATCAAACCCTAATTGTCATTAGGTAACATAAACCCTATCAGTTGATAGGTGTGAGAAATTATTCGTACACGATTCCGTCCAAAACCTTGTTTGTCGACAAATATAAAGATCATTTCTAAGATGATCCGTTAACAATCTTGTCTATCGACAAGGACCCGAGTTCATTCGTACATGACCTACCAAAATCCTATATATTGATAGGTCGAGACATCATTTGTGTATGGTTCCGCTAGAAATCCTATTTGTTGTTAAGTGCGATAATCGTTCGTACACGATTTCATCTGAAAACTCTATATGTCGATAGGTCGAGATATTATTAGTATATGGCTCCATAATAAACCATATATGTTGATAGATGCGTCAATCGTTCGTACACGAGTCTATCAATAAACTATGTTTGTAAATAGGTATTCTAAACCCTATCATTCGAATAGGCCATCAAAACCCTATATCTCGATAGGTATCCCCTCTCGCAAACATCATGTGCGACCCTACATCTCAAAATAAAGCCTTATCGCTCGAATAAGTAGTTCCGATTCTATCTCTCGATAGGTATCTCAAGCCTTGTTTTTCGACAAGCACAAAACCATTCGTACATGAATCAATCACACGAAATCCTATCGCCCGAATAGGTAAATAAAATTCTATCACTCGAATAGGTATCCCAAGCCTTGTCTGTCGACAAGCATAGAGATCATTCATACATAATCCAATCACACGAAACTATATCGCCCAAATAGGTAAATAAAGCCCTATCTCTTGAATAAGTATTCCACATTCTATCTCTTAACATATGCGATAGACTTGTCTGTCGATAATCACAAAGATCATTCGTACATGATCCAATCATACAAAATCCTATCACTCGAATAGGTAGTCAAATCCTATCGCTTGAATAAGTATCCAAACCCTATCTCTCGATAGCTATTCAATCTAAAATTATATTCTCAATAGGTATATCTCTTAAGTTACAAAACACCAAACTCTATCTCTCGATTGGTATCAAGCCTTATTTGTCGACAAGCATAGAGATCATATATCAATGATCCGTTAACAATCTTATTTGTTGACAAAATCCTAAGATTGTTTGTACACTATCCAACACACCTAGGGGTGAGCATAATTTGGGTTTACCCAAACCCAACCCTAACCCAAACCCAAAATATTAATTTGGGTTGGTTAATATGGGTTGGGTTGAGTATGGGTTGAGTTGAGTATGGGTTGGGTTTAATTTGGGTTGGGTTAGGGTTACCCATATTACCCAAATTATATCAATTTAATTTAATTCTCTATTATTAATCCAATATAAACTCATCATCTTCCAACATTAAGTCGAACACGTTTTAGACATTTTTAACACGTTTTTCACATATTTACCATGTTTTTCACATGTTTAAGACGTTTTTAATATTTTTAACACGTTTTTACACTTATAACACGTTTTCACATTTATAACACGTTTTCACATCTTTAACACGTTTTTTACACGTTTTTAATATTTTAAACACATTTTCACACTTATAACACGTTTTTCACACGTTTAACACGTTTTCACATTTTGGCACGTTTAACACGTTTTTGACATGTTTAACACGTTTTCACACTAATAACACGTTTTTCACGTTTTTATCACGTTTAACACGTTTTTGACATGTTTAATACGTTTAACATGTTTTTGACAAGTTTAACACGTTTTTTACGTTTTTGGCACGTTTAACACGTTTTTAACATATTTAATACGTTAACACGTTTTTGATAAGTTTAATATGGTTTTCACATTTTTGGCACGTTTAACACGTTTTTGACATTTTAATATATTTTTGATATTTTTAACACGTTTTTCACTCGTTTAACACATTTTTCACACGTTTAACATGTTTTTCACGTTTTTGGCATGTTTAACACGTTTTTGACATATTTGACATGTTTTTCACATTTTTTGCATGTTTAACACGTTTTTGACATGTTGAACACATTTAACACGTTTTGGCTCATTTAACACATTTTTAGCACATTTAACATGTTTTGGTACGTTTAACATGTTTTCCACGTTTTTGGCACGTTTAACACGTTTTTGACATTTTAACACGTTTAACACGTTTTTGACATATTTGACATGTTTTTCACATTTTTGGCATGTTTAACACGTTTTTGACATGTTGAACACATTTAACACGTTTTGGCTCATTTAACACATTTTTAGCACATTTAACATGTTTTGGTACGTTTAACATGTTTTCCACGTTTTTGGCACGTTTAACACGTTTTTGACATTTTAACACGTTTAACACGTTTTTGCACGTTTAAGTATTTAACATATTTTTGATATGTTTAACATGTTTTTTTGCACGTTAATACGTTTTGATAAGTTTTAACACGTTTTTGGCATGTTTAACATGTTTTCACGGTTTTGGCACGTTTAACACGTTTTAGCATGTCAAACGTGTGAAAAACGTATTAAACGTGTCAGAACTGTGAGAAACATGTTAAACGTGTCAAAACGTGTTAAAAGTGTCCAAATGTGCCAAAACGTGGAAAACATGGAAAACGTGTCAAAACGTGCCAAAAATATGAAAAATATGTTAAACGTGCCGAAAACATGAAAAACATGTCAAAATGTGTTAAATGTGTCATAATCATGAAAAACGTGTCACACGTGTCAAAAACATGTTAAACATTTTAAACATGTTAAAACATGAAAATAGTGTCCAGCATGTCAAAATATGTTAAATGTGTCAAAACGTGTTAAACGTGCCAAAACGTGAAAAACATGTCAAAAACGTGAAAAACGTGTCAAAATGTGTTAAACGTGTCAAAACGTGTTAAACGTGTCAAAACGTGTTAAACGTGTCAAAAAGTGTTAAACGTGTCAAAACGTGTTAAACGTGTCAAAACGTGTTAAACGTGTCAAAACGTGTTAAACGTGCCAAAACGTGAAAAACGAGTTAAACGTGTCAAAAATGTAAAAAACTTGTTAAACGTGTCAAAACGTGTTAAACAAGGTCTTATTACTGAGATATAGAACCAAGTAGGCCCTCTATTAATGACGCATAATTATGAGTCTTCTTTTGATTCTTCAAATCCAAGCGAAACACCTCTTCAACTTCTTAGTTTCAAGTTTTATCGCTATTACGACATTCTATTTCCTTTAATTAAAAGAATTTTTATTATTTTTATTTAACTCAACTTTCTCAACAAACAAATATATACATATTTAAAAATGATATCTTAATACCATAATAAAAATGTAGTATATTCACAATCTCACATTCTTATTAATTATCAACTTTTAATTAATTTAAGAATGTATATATTATAATTAATTATTTTAAAACTGAAACCATATGTTTCAATTATAATTAATTTTAATTACTATTAAATATAACCATTAATTTTTAAAAAAAATTATAAGCTTAACTTTTTAGTTACCTTTTCATTTATTATTAATAATAATTTTAGTAACTATCAAACTTTTAATAAAGAAGAAAACAAATTATTTTTTTAATTTATTTTCAAGATAACGATGGTATATTGAATATACAATTTTTCTTAAGAAAATTTATATGTCAACAAATATTAGCTTATAAAATTAAGCTTTTAACAACACAAGAAAAAAAAATGTTAATAATTAACATATATATATATATATACACGTGTATAATAAAGACTTATCTTTAATAGTCGATTCTTCTCCTTTTTGAGATGAATAATTTTAACTTGTCGAAATGACTCGTCATCTCTTTTACAACATCGCAACTCTCGTATTTCTGAAATATTAATGGCAAAGATTTTCGACAACAAAATCTACTGAATGACTTAACACACGAAATTTTTTAAAGATATTTATTATCTTGTCATTAATAAATTAAAGATAATATATATAATGATGTTACAAAAAAATAAACAAATAAAAAACCTTTCGAATTCTAGAGAGATTATGGAATGAGTGAAAAGAGATATTGAGATATTTTCAGAGTTCCAACATGAAGGAGATATTTATAATTTGAAATTAAACTATCACAATAAATTCATTTATCAATCCAACGACTGATAATTCATCCAAAGACTGTCATTCCTAGACTCTTGATATTTCAAGATTCTTGTCCTTCGATCTTATCCATTGGTATTCGATCTTATCCATTGACATTCGATCTTATCCATTGGCATTCGATCTTATTCACTAGCATTAAATTTCACTAAAAACTCACATTTGAATTTGGTATGAATTTATATTTATTTGGATTAAATTATATTATTTAATTTATTTATCCAAATTCTTATTTTTATTTAATTAATGCAATTAGTTTAAAATTCAAAAAATCCCCCACATTAATGAAATTGAAAGATTAACCCGGTGAAATGTTCAATATCATGCAAACCGAGGTTGAAATTTCTCGAATCTCGAGCTTTTTTGGGACAATAATTTTTCAAGGGTTACAGCTTTCTGACGACTCTACTATGAATAAATTGTTTAACTCGAAAATATAAACTTGACTTTTGAGAAAATGTTTTTATTATGTTTTCAACTTAATAGGCACATCTTTAAAGGTATACCACCTAACAAATGCATAAGTTTTTATCCTAATAAATACATGGGCCTATAAAGGATACATAACCCTAAAATTACTTTTTAGAAGTTCCCAATAGGACTCAATACTTTTACAAATTATGTGAAAAGTTTGTCGATGAGGAACGACAACTTATTATAAACCGAGTGATGTTGCGAGAGGAAAAACTAGAATGCATGGGATTGACCCCTCTCTTTGGCAATGAGTTGTCCAATATGACGTAGACATTGTGAAGGTGGGGAAAAAATTCTCAAATGAGTTGATACTCCCTGGTTTGTGGTTGTGTTAACTCCCTCCACTATCGGTGAGTAATATCCACTTATGATTCACCTTAGCACAAAAATTCTGGATACTCTAAATCCAAACTAGTTGTTTTACGTGCCCAAACAACTAAATATCGTCACTACAACCCTTATGTGACTACTATATATGTATTATGTGTATGCATCTATAATCAAATGAACATCTTGATTATGTTTCCTTTCAAAACAAAAACATTTTTGTGAATTTTTTTGAACTTGAATTTCAGATGATGTCCATGCTAAGTGATATCGGTCTAATCTATTGGATCGACAACTTCCAAGGAAAAGGTTGGAATCATAGGATCTATGGACTAACTTTCATCATTAGTTTTATCAACTTCAAGATAAACAAGACTTTCATGATGCAAATACAAAGGAGATGGAGCTTTTTCTCCCTACCATTTTTAATGGGAGACAGGTAGATGTGCCCAACATAGAGGAATTCAGGGTTATCTTAATGATGGACAACAAGAACATTCTACACCTCAAACCGTTTGTAGAATCAACATTATTAAGAAAGTTGCTGCAAGAGGAATACAAATACACCAAAACGACATCTGAAACTATCCTGAAAAAGACTACCATAGACTTTCAAAAATGGACACAAATAGAAATCGGAAATGGAGAAGTTCCTCTAACCTTGGGCTCATCAATGATGACAGTAATGGTACTACTGACTCATTTCTTCATATCCCTGTCAAATGATAAACCATCTTCCAAGATTTTACAGGTGACCTATTATATGCGTAGAGGAAAATAGGACCCCCATGTGTCATCCTAGCAGAAACACTAATGGGTTAAATGAATCATATTTAACCTTTTTTTTTAAAAAAAGGCTCACCTCTAGTACTCTACATATGGCTTCTCGATAAACTCGAATGCCTTCCACCGACGGTCCTTAAGGATTCCATAGGCCCTACCCTCCAATATTGAAGGATGAGGAAAGCCATACCGGAGCCCCTCATACACAACGATGATATCGTTAGAGAATACTCCCAGGGTATCCTATTAAGAAGATGACCTACATAATGGACGACGAACCAATAATTACAATCATGGGTTTGGAATGGGTCACTTCTTACTACACTCACGATCTCTTTAAACAGTTCGATTGTGACCATCCTTATACGTGAAACGCCATCATCATAGATAGCCGATTCACCACAAGGCTTACGTTGGCTATATAGAGAAATGGCTAAATGCCTCAAAGATCGGAATCTTAAAAGAGCGAAGAAATTATCTAGATATCATCAAAGAATACAAACGGGCTAGGAAGAACGAAGAGGAGGAGAACTCACGTATAGGAACATTTTATAGTAGTGTAGACACTCATTTTTCACCTCCCCCAATTTTTATAGTTTATAAAAGACTATTTTTGAAATAATTGAATTTTCAAGAAAAATTAATTTCATATTTCAATAAAATTAAGGTAATAATTGATCTAAGTTATAGAAACGCAAGGGTTTTGTCATACTTAATATATTTAAGGAATTTTATCATTTAATACCACCTTAAATAATAAAATGAATTCTTAAAAGAGGAAAAACGTTTATTTTGTTTAAAGATTTTTGGACATTTTTGTTTACATGTTTTTTAATTGAGTTTTGATTAAATAAATTTTTATGTAAAAGAGTTTTAATTAATTAAATCAACTTAAATAAAGGATAAAAACAAAAATAATAATGTTTTAACATAAAAACGTTTTTATTTTCATATTAACGAATTCTTTCGTTGAATTTTTAATTAGATTAATTAGATTAGGTTAATTTAGTTAAGTAAAATCTTTTTGGGTAGAAGACTGAGTTTATGGCTTTTGAACTTAGTCTCCCCATTAAAAGTTTGTTTTAATTTTATTTAGGAATAAATATGATTATTTCTTTTAAAAAAGGAATAATCATTTGTTTATATTTTATTCATTTTCTTTTTCCTTTTTATCATTTTTTTTAATAAAATTTTGTAGACAAAGGAAACAGAATCCGTTGGGGACAAAACCAAAAGGGAAAGAGAAGGATCCAACCGATTTTGAAGAAGCTTTAGGGACAAAATGAAAAGGGAAAGAGAAAGATGCAACTGTGCATGAGTTGATGGAGGAACTTGAAGATCACTTGATCATTTTTGAATTAAAAAAAATAAAATAACCAAGTATTACATTATTGTTTAATTAGATCTTAAATCTCATCGGATAACACTTGACATTTAGTGACATTTCAAGTGGAGATTGCTCTATTTTTAAACATTTGTACATGTTTAAATGGAGAAAAAAATAAATGTAAGTGTTAAATGGACCTTGGGCCGTAAGGATTTCTCTCATGAATTTCCTATAAATACACACTTGTGCACATGTAAAAAACCACTAATTCTTGTAAAATCGGTCACAAGTCTTGCTTACGATCTAAAGATTCACTTCATCTAAATCAAGAACATAGCCATTTTGTAAGTTCTTGATCTTCACTCTTGCTTTTGTCCTTTGCAATCAATATATCATGTTTCCTTGCTTTTTCATTTCATAGTGTTTGTATTATTTAATTATTTTGTGTTTGGATTTTAATTTCTACATCATAATAATGTAAATATGTAAATAACATAACTATGTAAGTAAATAAAACAAAAATTAAACAAGGATCTCTGATCCAATTTTTTTTTTATCAAAATCGGCTCATGAATTAGCCATTTGAAAGGTTTAAGTTTAAAACCATACATCTTAATTTAAATTTAAATATTCTTGAGGCAAAAGCGATTAATAAGTTTTTTGAATGATATGGTTCAATAAGATTAGAATTTAATGTTAAATCTATAACCTTTGATCAAGAACCTTTCCAAAATCTAACAAAAAAAAATAATTTGATTAATTTAATTTTAATTTTCTGTTTTTAAAATAATGATTTTAATTTATAAAAATGTTATTACATGTATTAGGAATAATTCTAGAAAATTTCATGTTAATTGGTATCCATTTGGATCACAAAATAATTTTTTAGTTAAGATCAAGTAAAATAAGAAGAAAAGCAAATTGTCAACTTTAGTGACGCTTAAGACCTCCTGAACCTGAAACTGACCCAGGACCGAGACCGAGACCGAGACTGAGACCGAGACCGAGACCGAGGACTTGGATGTACTCTAGGACAGATAGAAGGGACTTGGACCCAACATCTGATTTATTTATTTATTTTTTATTTTTTTTCATGCATTTTAGATTTAGGTTTATTTTTGTTGACATTTATTTTTATTTTTATTTCTTATATTAAAGTTTGTGGCTTACTTGATCCTAGGTTAGAAAACTTTTTAAAATAAAATTCTTAACTAAAAATTGAACCTATCCCTAACTTAGACTTATAATTTTTCTTTGATAAGTTCTTTTGAACTAACTTTTTTTATATATAAAACCAAAAAGTGAAAAAAAAATTAATAGAGCCACTATAATATTTGCTAATTCACTTTAATAAATTTCTTAAAAATCAATCTAAACTTAATCCCATTAAATGTTGATCAATAATGTGCTTAGTTTTGATTTTTTAGGAAAACTTAATTTTTGGATTATTTGTCTAGGCTTTTAGGATGTGTCTTTGTTTATTTCTTTCTTTGTCTTTTTCTTGCATTCGAACCTTTAAATGTTAAATGGAAAGATCTAAATTGTAAAGAGTAAGAAAGTTAAAATACGACCAAAATTAACTAGTAGAGACCTTAGAGCGTTGTGGTACATAACGTCTAAAAAACCATTTCCCACACGTAATCAAACGCCGAACTCACTCTCTTAATTTCCTAATTTTAAAATTAGGTGGTGAATCTCTAGTCGTGGGGAAATTAAAATTGAAAATTTTAAAATAGGCCTATGATATACTTCCCATTAAACTCTCAATCTCTTTCAGATTCGACGGGATGGTAAATTATGGAGTTGTCTACAAAGTCTCACTTTTTATAAATTAAAATTTTTCAAACCTTAAAATTAATTCCCCTCATATTTTAATAATCAACTTTTAAAGAGCATCCCAGATTTTTCAAACTCGTCGATCAAAAAATGATTTTTAAAGATTGATCACAATTTTCTGGCGACTCTGCTGGGGACATTCGACATTTAGCTCAAAAAGTAATTTTGGCCAATTATTTAAATTTTCTTACTCTTTAATTCAAACTCCATGATAACATTACTTGACTATTTGCATGAGACTTGAAGCTCCAACGTGGAGGTGTATGAGTATACATCGTTGAATGAAGCTCACACATCTATATTTTATGTGCTAGGGGTAGTCAATGTGGATGACACCCTCAACCCATGCCTGGATGGATTTTTGTGTGATTTGTGAGTTGAGAAAAACTCTAGGAAAAAAAACGGATTAACCCTCTCTTTTTTTCAAATATCCCCTACTATTGAAAATGAGGGATTTTGAAATAGAGGTGATGGGTACGTCCAATTGAGAGCTCATCTTATATCAAGAGATCCCTTTTGGGATAGTATCCTTGTTAGTGGAACAACTCTATCTTAATCCACTCTTAACTTTAGAAAAAAACCAAAAAGACAATTATGCCCAGTCGTTGCCTCGTCCTGTCCTATCAAGCAACAAAGCCACGTCAAGAAACTTTCAAACTTATATGTTTATATTCTACGTGTGCTTGCATATAGATCTTTCTAGGCGCTCATAATGTCTATTCTAAAAGGGATATATATACATGAATTTCGAAATTCTAGGTAAAAGATTATAAAACTATAGTTTAAAAAGGGTCTTAGAAGATTAAGATTAAAAAAATCTAAAGAAGACTCATTCCACTTGGAAAATTCTAGAGAATAACAATCAATATCCTAGAAATCGAGAAAATCTAACATCAAGGAACTAGACAAGCTAAAAAAATCTAACGAGTTCTTGTCTTTTTATTTTTACTACTCAGATTCTTGGCGCAAAAACGATCAAGAGAAACGTGTAAGACGCAAAGACGATCAATAGAGGCGCGTGAGACATAAAGATGATCAAGAAAGACGAGAAGACTTGAAGATTCGAAAGCTTAGACTAGATTCTTTTTTCTTCAAATGTAAATCTCTTTATGAAGATACAAGAGTGATATTGTAAGGAAAGGATGAGGTGTGCATGTATGCGATTGTAATTTTGTGTTTATCCACAAACATAGGAAAATCAATAAATGTAATTCCTTTGATACTCACATTCTTTCTTCACATAACTAGTTCTAGGGATGATCGTCTATTACGTGTCAGGGACTACGTGCATACAAGCAACGCATTACTTGATAAAGGGTTCTAACTAAGTTTGTTCTCTTGAACGTAGGATCCTCATATTCATCATTGTTTGCAATGACTAACCCACTAAGAAGGTTCAATGAGAGTTCTTCTAAGGCTAGACAATCTTCGTGATATGGTGATACAATTGGGGCAACAATTTGAGGACATCACGGTAGAAATCGAAACTTATCCGACAATCGAACCCGTCAAACTGAAAAGTTTGCAACAAGAAAGAGAAAGGGAATGCATAGCGTTCATGGACGGTTAGAAAACTACAGAAATGTCTATTCAAAACAAGATTTAGCAGAGCATGTAAACCCAAGGACAGGATGCTCATCAAGACAACCTATTTTTCCTAAACATGGTCAATAATTATCACAAGCAAGGAGTGCCACTACTTCTCCACCTTATAGAAAATTTGACGACTTGTGGATCTCATTATCGAAGGCCTTAGAGGATTTATTTCAAAACAAGTTGATCGAAATGTTAACACCGGAACCCGTAAGAGAAGTAATGGAAAAGTTCGCAAATGAGTGGTGCGAATATCACTAAAAGAGTGGTGCAAATGGGTCTGTTTTTTTGGCATCCTTTAGCCCAACATCTACGTTTCTTGTTATGGTTATTGATTTCATTGCTCTAAAAGAGAGTATTCATGTCATAAGGTTTTAAACTATTTCAATCAGTTGTAATTATATATGAAACAATTAAGAGGTCATTTGAGTGTAATAAAAAAATATTTTCTTATTAAATATTTATATTTTTCGAATATAAATATTGTATATTCTACCAAAATTGTATGGAAAAAATGATTAAAATCTCTGTTTATATTAAGTCCAAATTTAATTTTATAAAATTCTTTCAAATTATTATATTGATTAATACTAATCGATGTTATTGAAAATTCAATTTAATATATTTTCTTATATTATTACTAATGTTAATTTTTTTTTACGATGTATTATAGTATTTACTTAAAATCATGCCAAAATTATGTTTTGATGTGCCTTATAATTAGGAGTTTTCAACCGGTCGGTTAACGAGTTAAACGGTTCCGGTTAAGACCGAATTTATCTTTTATTTTACAAACCGGTTAACCGACCGTTAATAGTATCGATTTTATTGATTTTGATTCTATCGGTTTTGGTCGGTTCCGGTCGGTTAACTGGGTTAATATTATAGTATATTATAATATATTATATTATTATTATAATACAATTTATTGATATATTTAGAAATATGTTATAATATATTATTTTATTGTTACAATATAATATATTTTATAGCTATTTTGTTTAACTATTTTAATTTTGTTAACTTATAATTTTAAGTTATTCTATCATTATAGAAACAAATTTACATAAACAAAATTATTTCCGTTTGTTTTTAATTTATTTTTGTATAATTTTATATAAATTATAGTGTTTTTAAAAAAACAATTCTATAAAAATTATAATTTAAAATTTAAAATAAAAAATATTTATAAATTATTAAATATTATTTATAAAATAACTAATACAAATTATAAAATATAAAAATATATAATTAAATTATCACCGGTTTACCGGTTAAACCGTTAGAAAATAGGTAAACTAAAAACCGAACCATTTAACCGATAAAAAATCGGTAAACCGAAACCGCTAGAACTAGTTAACCAATAAACCGTTAAAATAAAACCGGTTAACTATCGGTTCGATTGGGTTACCGATTTTCCGATTTTTTTGCACCGCCCTACTTATAGTTTTTATTTAAAATATAAAAATTCTAGCTAGTTTTATATTCTTATTCTATTTAAATATTATATTAAAAGATTCACGTAATAATAGTAAAAAATATTACTAAAAAAATATATTAATAATAATTTATGTTATAATGATAATTAATAATATGATATAAATTTTAAGTGTTTTGTTTTCTTTATATAATATATATATATATATATATATATATATATATATTTTATTATAATATATATATATTTAGAAATATGTTATAATATATTATTTTATTGTTACAATATAATATATTTTATAGCTATTTTGTTTAACTATTTTAATTTTGTTAACTTATAATTTTAAGTTATTGTATCATTATAGAAACAAATTTACATAAACAAAATTATTTTCGTTTGTTTTTAATTTATTTTTGTATAATTTTATATAAATTATAGTGTTTTTAAAAAAACAATTCTATAAAAATTATAATTTAAAATTTAAAATAAAAAATATTTATAAATTATTAAATATTATTTATAAAATAACTAATACAAATTATAAAATATAAAAATATATAATTAAATTATCACCGGTTTACCGGTTAAACCGTTAGAAAATAGGTAAACTAAAAACCGAACCATTTAACCGATAAAAAATCGGTAAACCGAAACCGCTAGAACTAGTTAACCAATAAACCGTTAAAATAAAACCGGTTAACTATCGGTTCGATTGGGTTACCGATTTTCCGATTTTTTTGCACCGCCCTACTTATAGTTTTTATTTAAAATATAAAAATTCTAGCTAGTTTTATATTCTTATTCCATTTAAATATTATATTAAAAGATTCACGTAATAATAGTAAAAAATATTACTAAAAAAATATATTAATAATAATTTATGTTATAATGATAATTAGTAATATGATATAAATTTTAAGTGTTTTGTTTTCTTTATATAATATATATATATATATATATATTTTATTATAATATATATATATTTATTAATTTTAAGTGTTTTTATTTCTTTATATGATGTAATATAATATATTTTATTAATATATATATATATATATATAGTCTTTTTATTATTTTTTAATGATTTTTTAAATTTAAATCATAGTAAATTATAAAATTTTCATATATAGAATTTAAAATAATACAATATTATATTCAAATTAGTTCGATTTTCATGTAAGAATTTTTTTTAAAGATTTTATTTATTTACTAATGAAGTGGCATGGAATCCGTGCGCAAAAATTATTTATTTTTGTTGTTGATATGAAAATCTAAATTATTATTGAAAGTTATTATTTTTAATTTGGAGTAAAAACACATTAATTTTTTTTTTTTTGAAAAACTTATAATTTAATATTAATTTAATTCTTCATTTATATATAAAAAAAATTAAAAAATATTTACCATTTAAAAATATTTTATTTATTTCGATTATATAATAAATTAAGTTATTTTATGATAATATTTATTTCATGTTAATAATTAATTAATTATTATGAGGATAATTAATTAATTATTGGCCATGAGAAGAAATCAATAAAGAAAATATTAATAAATTTATTAATTATTCTTTGCAATAATAATATAAATTGATTAAGTTGAGAACTTTCTAAACAGGGACGGATGCATGTTAGACTATCCACAGCAGAGTGTGAAATAATGTATCAAATTGGTGTTAAAATAATATCAAATGGTGCAGCAGCGTATCAAAATTAAGTGTTAAAATATGGGTATCAAATTTTGATACGGGACCAAATTTGATGTGGCCCAATCACAGCGTGCCAAGTTGCAGCGCTGGTGGTTACTTTTTTGTTTTTGTTTTCTTTTTTAAATACACTTTTGCATAATAATTGATCAAAAATATATATATATATATCATTATTTTTTATTTTTCGAGATTTATAAATACAGACTTGGTTTGTGTCATTTGGACACCAAAATATTTTTGAAATTTTCCACCATATTTATCATTCATATTATCATCCTGCACCAAAAACGATTAGACTTAGTTTAATATAACATGTTTTCGATACACCTGCACCAAAAAATATTATCAAATATTCATACTAGGGCCGATCTACGTGACAAAGCACAACATATTCAATTGAAGAAAGATCTTGTCATGCACATTTGGAATAAATTTGGAACAACTCTCGATTAGAGTTTTAAAAACACTATTTAACAAATTACCAATGTTTAGAGTGTTTGTTTTCTTCTTCGTTTTAAATAATATTTGTATGTTTGATTTATCAAGTGATGAATAATATTGTTTGTGGTTAAAAAAATGAAATTATGTATAAATGATGTGGAAGTGAGAAAGTGAAAAAGTAATTTTGATACCTTGAATAAAACTCTGTTGTAGGATATGCTAAAAAGTGGGTGTTAAAATAGGTGTTAAGCTGACGTGGCAGGGTATTAAATGAAAAAATTTTATACCCTGTCGTGGATTGTCTTAGGGCTGAGGATATCCAGCTTCCGCTTAATTTAATAGCAGATGGTGATATGCATACATACAATTAGAGAGAAGACGTGGTGAAGAAGAATGCTGTCACTTAACTCCTTCACTCTAATATAACACACATAGAAAATAAAATAAAATAATTCTCTTCATATATACATATATATCATTTTAATTTTTAACCGAAGTCAAAATCAAATTTCAAAGGCCAATCGAAATGAAATTTCGAAGCCTATTAAAAAAAATATAAAGTTATTATTTTGATTTTTGTATCTCTATTAGAATAAGATGAGGTTTAAAAATAAATTGTATAAATATCTTTTTTAACATAGATGATGTATTAGGGTAGGGGGTTAATGAAAAGATAAATATTTTGTTATAAAAGTTATGTATATTTGAGAGAACAAAATCAATATTATTTATCTCGTAATTTCTTATGGTTATAATATTTAACCTATCTATCTATAAATTTAAAAGTGTTAGATTTTTTTTTTGTCTTTCATTTCTTTTTTATATAATGAGTTTGTTCTTTGATAATTATATGTATGTAAGATATATTTTCAATTATTATAAAAATTAAGTTTTATGTGACAAAATTTTAATGAAGGTTATATTAGTTTTCTATTGGTTAATGTGACCAAATTTTAAATTCGATTATCTCAAATTACATATTATTATTTTATTTTTTAAAGTCTGTCTCTAAATTTTTTTTCATTTTGTTTTTTAAGCCCACCCTAATATTAATTCCTAGGTCCGTCCCAGTTTCTAAATACAACCAAAATAAATCTAATATTTTTTGGTTGTTTCGGGAGTGATCGCATACATTTTAAGTGCGTTGACACAAATGATGGGCCCTTTTTTGTGGCAACCTTTAGCTCAACATCATGGTTCTTGTTATGGTTATTGATTTCATTGCACTAGAAGTGTCGGAAGGTTTCAAACTATTTCAATCAGTGGTAATTATGAAACACTTACGAGGTCATTTGAGTGGAATAAAAAATATTTACTTATTAAATTTTTATATTTTTCGATTATAAATACTGTATATTCTACCAAAATTGTATGGAAAAAATTAATAAAATCTCTATTTATATTAAGTTCAAATTTAATTTTATGAAATTCTTTCAAATTATTATAATGATTAATATTAATCGATGCTATTGAAAATTCAATTTAATATATTTTCTTATATTATTACTAATGTCAAAAATTATTTTTTTTATGATGTATTATAGTATTTATTTAAAATCGTGCCAGAATTTAAAATAATAGTATATTATAATCAAAATAGTTCAATTTTAATGTAAGAAAAAATTTCTTAAAGATTTTATTTATTTATTAAGAAAGTGGCACGCATTCGTGTGCAAGAATTTATTTATTTTTGTTGTTGATGTGAAAATCTAAATTATTATTTTTAATATTGAGTAAAAACACATTAATTTTAATTTTTTTTTAAACTTATAAATAAAATATTAACTTAATTCTTCTTTTACATATAAAAAAATTAAAAAAATATTTACTATTTAAAAAGGTTTTATTTATTTCGATTATATAATAAATTAAGCTGATTTTATGATAATATTTATTTTATGTTATTAATTAATTAATTAATTATAATGAGGATAATTAATTAATTATTGGTCATGAGAAGAAATTAAAAAATATATATTAATTATTCTTTGCAATAATAATATAAATTGACTAACTTGAGAACTTTCTAAATACAACCAAAATAAATTTAACATTTTTTTTTCGGGAGTGGTCGCATACATTATAAGTGTATCGACACAAATGAAAGACTAGTTTATTGTGGCAGCTTTTAGCCCAACATACAAGGTTCTTGTTATGGTTATTGTCTTCATTACACTACGAGAGAGGATTCATGTCGTAAGGTTTTAAACTATTTTAATCAGCGGTAATTAAGATATAATTACGAGGTCATTTGCATGGAATAAAACATATTTTCTTATTAAATTGTTATATTTTTTCGATTATAAATATTGTATATTCTACCGAAGTTGTGTGAAAAAAAATGATAAAATCTCAATTTATATTAAGCACAAATTTAATTTTATTAAATTCTTTTAAATTATTATATTGATTAATACTAATTGATGCGATTAATAAATATATTTAATATTTTCCTATATAATTAATCATGTAAAAAATTATTCTTTTACGATATATTATAGTTTGTTTAAAATCGTGCTGCACTAATTATGTATTGTGACTAGTTAATTTTATATTTTTATTCTAACTAAATTAAAAAAAACGATATATTAATAATAGTAAATGTTTTAATGATAATTAATAATATGATATTAATTTTAATTTTTTATGTTTGTTTATATATCTTTATATAATATAATATAATATATATATATATATACATATATTTATATTTATATTTATATTTATGAATTTTAAGTGGTTTTGTTTCTTTATATATATAATTTATTAATATATATAAATTATAAATTTCTGATATACAGAATTTAAACTAATATAATATTATAACGAAAATAGTTCGTTTTTCTGTTAGGAATCTGTGCGTGAGAATTTATTTATTTTTTTTATTGATGTGAAAATCTAAATTATAATTTAAAATTATTATTTTAATATTTAATGAAAAACACATTAATTTTATTTTTTTTCTAAAAAAGTTATAAATAAAATATTAATTTAATTCTTCTTTTACATATAAAAAAATTAAAAAATCTTTACCATTTAAAAAAGTTTTATTTATTTTAAATCATAATAAATTACAGATAGATACAAGCTTTTAAAATTATAAATTTCTTATATATAAAATTTAAAATAATACAACATTATAATTAAAATAGTTAGATTTTAATGTAAAAAAAATTCTTAAAGGTTTTATTTATTTATTAAGATAATGACACAAACCCCGTGAATTTATTTATTTTTGTTATTGATGTTAAAATCTAAATTAAAATTTAGAATTATTATTTTTAACTTCTTAGTAAAAAACACATTAATTTTAGTTTTTTCTTAAAAATTTATAAATAAAATAATATTTTAATTCTTCATTTACATATAAAGCAAATTAAAAAATCATTACCATTTAAAAAAGTTTTATTTATTTTAAATATATAATATATTAAGTTGATTTTATGATAATCTTTATTTCATGTTAATAATTAATTAATTATCATGAGAATAATTAATTAATTATTAGTCGTGAGAAAAATTAATTAAGAAATTATTTGTTCTTTAAAAAAATAATATAAATTAATTAAGTTGAGAACTTTTTAAATACAACCAAAATAAATACAACAATTTTTTATTGTTTCAGAAGTGATCATATACATTATGAGTGCATTCACACAAATGAATGGCGATTTTTGTGGTAGCCTTTAGCCCAACATCCATGATTCTTGTAATGATTATTGACTTCATTACACTAGGAGAGCATTCATGTCGGAAGTTTTTAAACTATTTCAATCCGTGGTAATTAAGAAACAATTACGAGGTCATTTGCGTGAAATAAAACATATTTTCTTATTAAATTTGTATATTATTTCAATTATAAATATTGTATATTCTACTAAAATTGTGTGAAACAAATTGACAAAATCTCTATTTATATAAAGTCCAAATTAAATTTTATTAAATTCTTTCAAATTATTATATTGATTAATTCTAATTGATGCGATTGATAATTCAATTTAATATATATTTTAATATTATTACTCATGTCAATTTTTTTATGATGTATTAGTTTTTATTTAAAATCCTGTTACACAAATTCTAATTATGTTGCACGAATTCTATTATATAGTTTTACGAATTCTAGTTAGTTTTATATTTTTATTCAAATTAAATTTTATATTAAAGTAAAAAATCTTACTAAAAAGGATATATTAATTATATTAAATGTTTTAATGATAATTCGTAGTATGATATTAATTTTAAGTGTTTTTGTTTTCTTTATATAATATAATATATTTTATTAATATATATATATATATATTAATTTTAAGTGGTTTTGTTTCGTTATATAATATAATATATTAAGATGTTTTTTATCTCCTTCATTATATTCTTATCTGTCCATTTTTCTATCATTAATCCAATTCTAATATAAATTAAAAACCATTATATATCAACCCTAATATAAATTAAAAATTATTATATATAATAATGTTTCTATATTTATCCAACCTCTAACATAATTTCATGCTTATATATAATATATATATATATATGATAATAGTGTTTCTCTATATTCATTTTATAAGAATAAGTTTCTCATAATATAAAAGGAAATAAAGTTATCTATATTAGAAGTGAAAATAGATGGATTTTAATTTACCTGTAAACCTTGTGAATGAATGAGAGAAATATTGTAGATAAAAGATAGTATAAAAATTGAATCAATCTATTATCAATGAGTGAAAGAAATAGTGAAGACAGAAAAGAAGAAGATGAAATGGTGAAGAATAATAAGAAGATAAGAAGAAGACGAAATGGTGAAGAAGAAGATGAAATTGCGATGAAGAAGAAGATATTGTGTAGACGAAAGAGAAAAAAGAAAAAGAGACGAAGAGTCATGTAGATTGATACAGTAGATATATATTCTAAAGAAAAATGATGTATATTCATTATATAAACGTTTTCTAGAAAATAAATTAGAAAACAATAATTTATTTTATTTTTACTTAAATGTTTGTTGGTTATTAAAATTATTATTAATAATAAATGAAAAAAAAAACGAAAGAGTTAGCTTTTAATTTTCAGAAATAAATTAATAATTATAATTTAGTAATAGTAATTAAAATTAATTATAATTGAAACATATGGTTTCAGTTTTAAAATAATTAATTATAATATATATACATTCTTAAATTAATTAAGCGTGATGATTAATAAGAATGTGATAGGTTGATTATTAACGAAATATAGTCTATTTATATATATAAATATATATTGTCTTATATATTAACTTTTGATTATGATACTAAGTTATCAATTTTGTTTGACAGAGTTTAAGTAAAAAAAAGAGAAAAATAAGTTTCTCTGAAAAGAAGATAAAAGATCGTAAACAGTAATATAACAATGAAAGAGTGCGTTGGTGCAACGGTTCGAAGTTCCAACGCTTTGAAGTTCAGACGCGAGGAGGCGAAATGTTCCTAGTTCGAATATCATTTTAGACAATGATTTCTTTCATAGAATTCTGATGTATTATAAAATGAGACTAGTCATTTATGGTGGAACCATTTTAATTTCTTGTGTAGAAATATTATGAGATGAAGGGATAGTCAATAATTTCTTTGTAGAAATTAGACTAGTTAAAATGACTTTAGTCATTGATGTTTAAATTATTTCAAATTCTTTTGTAGAAATTATGAGATGAATGATATAGTCAATGTTTTTTTTTTTAAATAAAAGAAAATAAGAATTGTTAAATTGACTATAGTCATTGATGTTGAAATCATTCCAATTTCTTGTGTAAAAAATTGTGAAATGAATGATGTATGTTATATGATTTTAATCATGGATGTTGTAGAATTATTCAAATTTATTGTGTAGAAATTATGAAATTAATTGGCACACTTAACGGTTTCTTATATAGAAATTTATTTTGCCAAAATGATGTTGTTATTAATATTTGAAGGCATTTTAATTTATTGAGATTAAATAAGTTATTTGTGTTAGAACTTATTATAATCATGCATTTAAAGAGACACGACTATGTTAGTTAAAATTGTCTTTGCAAAAAATTGTCTCGGTGAGAACAATTTACTCAGATTTATTTTTGAGCATGCATAGTCGTTTCACGTCGATTATTGTTCAAAATATGGAAATGTAAGTGCTTCAATTACGATATAAAATATATTTATAGTTATATTTTATTTGATTATTTTGCTAAATGATTATTTGTATATATATCATGCATATTAGTTAATAATATGATGATTCGTGTTCATTCATAATAAGTATGATTATCTAGCCATTTGTATACATATATGAATAAAGATCTATGGTAAATGTATTTTATTTTAATAGAAAATTATGAAAAAATTTCATAAAATTATTTGTCTTTTGGTATACAAATTTTTTTATGAAAAGTTAAAGTCATATAATTAATTAAGAAACGAACGAAATGATAACATGAATAATTATTTATATTAATAAGTTAGTTTTGTATTTGATTAAAAATAAATTGTCAATACTCTAATTAATTGTAATAATTAATATTCTAATTAATTATAATAATTAGTTATTGATGTATTTTATAAAAATATTTTTTTAATGATATATGAATATATTAAATAAAGACTTACTTAATTTGATATTTTTAAAATTAAATAATTACAAGAAAAAATTTTGTTTGATTTGAGAAATAATGTGGCAAACGTGCCGATATTATGGGATGCAGACGTGCAACCGAAAATAAATGTTTAAGCGACTTCGGTCAAAGATGCTTGAAACATTATGATTTCTTTTGTAAAAATCATGTGATATGGTGAATATTTATTTGATTAAATATCCTAATTTCTTCTATATAAATTAAGTGTTGAAATAAATATTTTAATTGATTAAATATTTTAATTTCTTATGTAGAGATTATGTAAATAATGATTTATATATGAATAAACATTCTAATCTCTTGTATAGAAATTATATTTTATTCAATTAAATATATATAATATAGTTATCTTATTCGTTGTATGATAAGTATAATAAAATAAATTTGTAAAAGAATTGTGGGACAAATTCTTGATTAGAAAATCATTGATTTAAACCATATAAATGTGTGTGATTTAAAAAAGGGTACCAACACGAATATGGGGACAAATATTTTATTGATAATAACACAAAAATAATTTTGTATATTATGATAAATAAAAGATAATTTATTGTTAGAGAAATATGTTCTCTACGAAAGATAAAATTGCGCAAATTTAAAAAAAAAAAAAAAAATAATAAGAAAATGTCTTGTTTGTATATGCTAAGTTGGTGCTCAAATAGATATTATAAATTTGATGATTTTGAAATCAAGAAACGTGTCATATTTTGACATTACTTTCATAAATATTTGAAGAATCAATATCTTCAAAAGGATTTTATGAAATAAATGAAAAGGAAAATTTATAAAGTCTTGATATGACTTATAATAAAATTTATAATAATGATATGAAAATTTGATCACACTTTTATTAAAAAGTGGATGTGACAATTATATATATCATGAAGACAATAAAAATTGTTTCATTACGTGTCTTTTGTGCGATATTTTATCGTTGAAAATTACAATAAAAATGATTAAATCCATTAAGGATATGAATTGCACTACACAAAATATCATGTTGTTATCAAATAATATATTGATATTATAAAATAAAAGACTTTACGTCTAAAAGTGAATATGTTTACACTTGAAAGTGCAATCTACATATGGAAATCATCCACAAAAATTATGATTGATAGATTAAATATTATAATCTATAATTTTGACTTATGTTGAAAAATTAAATATTTTTATTCAAAATATATAATCATTTACACGAAGACATAATAGTTCAAAGATATTTTGGCTACTAGTTAGACAAGTAAACAATATTTTCATAAAAAAAATATTTAAATGGTAAGTATGTACGAATGACTATGCTTCTTATTAGAAGATATTCCAAGATTATCAGAAATTTCTAATTATTGTAATAATAATTTGAAATTAGATAAGCTTAGAGTCAATGACAAGTCTAGACATACACGTCTTAGACATAATGTCATTAGACTACACTCTCTAATAGAGTTATCAAATTTGACTATGTAAGTCAAAGATAACATTGTGGATCCATTAATAAAATTATTGAATAGAGAGTTTGTTTGAAAGTCTTTTAAGACATCAACCTACTATAAATTGGTATGAAAAAAAACTCAACCTATGCAGATTGGAGATTCAAAGAACTAGGTTCAATGGGACAACCTAATTGTACTAACTTAGAAAATTATTGTTAAGGATTAATCCTATAATGAAACAATATATATTTTGACGAGGATAAACATATCGCTTTTAATGATTCTTTGTGAGCAAAGAGATCACCTATGTGAGTGAGAAGTGTGGCCAATTTGAAAGAATTGCACGGCTCAATTCTAGACCCTCTCACAGAACCAGGCGCGTGTTCCATGGCTAAAACGGACGCAACCATGAGAGTTTGACATGTATCAAGGAGAATTCTATGTGAAAGTGTGTAATCGTTTACACAAATGACAGAATAGTTCAAGGACATCGAGACTACTAATCGGCTAATAAAGTTATATATACTTTCATAAGGGAAGGTTCAAAGGGTTAGACCTACATATCCTATGTAGAATTCAACCATTGAACCTTTCACCGGGTTAATCTTTCAATTTCCATTAATGTGGGGGATTGTTGGAATTTTAAACTAATTCATAAATTCCATTAATGAATGTAAATTATAATTTGGGAAAATAAAATCAAATGAAATTCAAAATAAATTCACACGAAATTCACACGAAATTCAAACGTGAATTAAAGTGAAATTTAATTCAAATAATTAAATTATTATAATTAATTTGTTAATTATGTAATTAATATTTAATTTCTTGAAGAACAATTATCAAATTAAATATATTAAATTTTGTTCATTATCATTGTAAATTTCATGATATTATTTCTATCAATTAATTAGTAATTTAGAAAAGCATGTAACGTGTATTTTCTAATGAAGAGAAAATGCAAAGGGCAATGAAGAGGCAATCAAGGTCAGTAGTTGGATCAAAGATTAATGGTTGATTTTATTTTTATGAAAGTTTAACTTTTCAACAATATAAAATCCCTCATCTCTAATCCCTAATCTCAAACAACCCCCATCATCTTATATTTTCTCACTCTAAAATTCCAAAAGTCCTCTTCTTGTTTTGTGAGTATTCTTCAAGTTCTTTGCTCGATATTTTCGTTGAAACCCGGTGATAGTTCAGGTACGCTGATCAAGTTCAATGAGTAGTGATTTCAATGTAGAATCACTACTAGATTCGTTTTACCCTTCGAGACAGACATTTACGATAAGCTCCAACACAAACGGAAGACGATGGGACTGTTTTAAAAGAAATGTGTCTAACACATGTTTCGAATCAACATCTCAATCAATGATTTCGTTCTTCGTATATTTAATTTTATTTAATTTATTTGTAACATCATATGTATATATATTTTCTGTTATTCAAGATAAGATATCTAACACCGATTTCATAGGATTTTCAGATAAAAGTTCCCCAATTATAATAATAATAATAATAATAATATTGTAAAGTAACTTTTAAGTACACAATAATTTGATATATTATATATATATATATATATATATATATATATATATATAAATAAAGATATAAAAAAAATTACAAATCTTCTCAATATACAAAATATAATAAATATTTTAACTCAACTTTTGAGATAACATTTCACATATATAACAATTATCAGTGGCGAATTCAGATTCAGATTTCAATGGGTGTTTTAAAATTTATCAAGTATATTTTTTTTACTATACAACACTCATAAAAAATAAAAGTATAATTAATAATGGCTCAATACCATTTGGGGCTGAACTTGGGGAGATTTTACCGAGATTTTACTGAATAGGGCTCGAACTATCAATGATTTGGCCATTTATGGCTTTTACACAAACATCTATTCCGTTTGTTTTAAATAACGTGGCAATACATTATATTTTTTTTAATTCATTTGACATATTAGTTTCATTCAAACATAACCATTCTCTCTTCTCCTCCGTTACCCTTCTTCTTCTATTCTTTCTTCTTTCATCTCATTTTCAAAGGTAGAGATCGGTTTGAAGTATTTAATATTAGATTCAAATGGAATTGTAAATTAGAGACATTGGATAGAAGGAAAGCAAGATTGGGAGCTTCAATGGTTGGCTCAAGAGACTGAATGCGATTTCTACAGAAAATGTGGTCCATTTGTGATATGCAATCCCAAAGAACTCGCAATTGTGTTCATGTTTCAAGGGTTTTGAGCCAAATGATTCATTCCAATGTAATATCGGTAATTTCTTTGGAGGTTGCCAGAGATGATCGTCTCTTCATTGCTAGAGAAACAACAAGAGTCAGGTCGGAGAAAAAGATGGATTCTTGAAACTGGGTACTGTGAAAGTTCTTGATCTACCGGTTAGGTCTTCTGTATTGGAAGATAATTGCCGGAGTAATTGCTTGAGAAATTGTTCATGCACATCTTATGCTTACTATGAAGGAATTGGTTGCATGCTATGGGTTGGAAACTTGATTGATGTCCAGAATTTCTTTCACAGTGGGGCTGATCTATATGTTCGCGTCTCCCATTTAGAGCTTAAATCTTCTATCTTGGTGTGTTTGACAGACGAAAAAGAACGCAAGAAAATATTAATTACTATTTTTAATAACTGGATTGACAATACTTCTTGTCATAGTTTGTTGCATGTTTTTCTTGGTTTTGGATGGCTAAGGGAAGATGTTAGCTTTTAGTTCAAATACAGTTAGCTAACTCTTGAATTAATTCTAATATTGTGGATAAATAATTCAAGAACAATACAATATAATTTATATATATGATATGTGATTCTTTGAAAAAGGACATTAAAGAAGAAAGAATGGAAGAAGAAGATGGAAAACGAAGGGAGGATGTGGGGAAGAGAGAAGAATTTTGTTTGAATGCATCTATGCAGGTGGAATTAAAAAATGTAATGTATTGCCACGTCATTTAAAACAAACGGAACAAACATCGTTTAGGTAAAAGCCTCAAATGGTCAAATCTTTAATAGTTCGAGCCCCAAATGGCTCAACTCAAAATTTGAGCCCTATTTGATAAAATCTACTCAAATTCAAGCCCTAAATGATAATTGGGTCAATTAATAATAATAATAATAATAAAGATACAAAATCACATTGATACTAATAAAATATTTATCATTTTACGATTCAACTACACTAGACGTACAAACAAATAGAGACAATTGAGTTCTTTGGGTGTTCATTTGTTGAAAATGTTGTAAAAGTTGTTCATTTTCAATTGTGGCAAAAAAATCCTTCTCAATGTATACTATTAAACCGTCGTTCATTCACTCATCACCTATTCTATTGCGTAAATCAGTCTTGATAATTTTCATCGCAGAAAAGACTCTTTCAACAGAAGCAATTGTAACAGGTAAAATCAATGCTAACTCAATATACCAATGTAAAAATTCTATGTTTCCCAATTTCAACCATCTTCTTAGCAATACTTCCCAAATCTTGAATTATAGAAAATTCATTTCGTACATATTAAATGCAAGTCTGGAGTTGGTTCTCAAGTACTATACGGTCAGTTAACAAAAAATAACATAAACCTATAACCTTACCACTTACCAGAAATCAAATCAGTGTGCCGTCTCTAAGATCTATGATGAAAAATTTCAGGTCGGAGCGCCGAGTTGTCGAAGGAGAGTCTGTAAACCTAATTTAA
Source organism: Impatiens glandulifera (assembly GCF_907164915.1). Classification (NCBI taxonomy): domain Eukaryota; kingdom Viridiplantae; phylum Streptophyta; class Magnoliopsida; order Ericales; family Balsaminaceae; genus Impatiens; species Impatiens glandulifera. Next base: position 113,871,664 of record NC_061862.1, on the reverse strand, counting down.
TTCAGAATTTATAATTTATATGGTTAAAGGTTTTGAAATTAGCCTCTTATTTATTGAATTTTTTAAATAAGTTCTTAATTTTATTATATAATCAACTTTACCTTTAAATAATTAATTTGTATAATTTATACCAAGATGGTTAAAATCGAGAGTTCGCGTAAAATCGTTTTGCATATGTAAACTCGTAAAATCTAGATTTTATTCAAAATCCTAAAAGTTTACATAAATGAATATTTATTTACAATAATAATTAAAAATATAATTTTTAAAATAATATACATTCAATTAATATATAAAAACGTTAACATAATTATTCAATACAAAAATTAATATAAAATTTTATTTCAAATTACTCATATATATATATATATATATATATATATATATATATATATATATATTAAAATAATAAATAAATAAAGTTAAAGTAATATATTATTATTATTTATTATTTTAACGATTATATTATCTATTTACAAAATCATGATTTCTCTTTCTATTTTTCAATCTCTAAATCCAATTCCAATTCCAATTCCAATTCCAATTCCAATTCCAATTCCAATTCCAATTCCAATTCCAATTCCAATTCCGAGAATCTAATTCCAATTCTAATTCCCAGAACCTAACTTATCTTGCATTTAACAATTCACTCTATTCTTTCATTAATGGAAACATTACTCTCTATCCTCCTTAGTAGACAAATTCATTTTCATTAACAGTAGCTCTCCTCTTCTTCACAGATTTATCTACTACAGCAGGCAAAAGATTTAGGAAGAATAATTTTTATATTCAAAATATTCAAAAAAATCAGGGTGATTAAACCCTCCTTGCACCTATTGGATCCGACACTGACAATTCTAATACGTTTAAACTTTATAAAAATAAAATATATATTAAAACATACAACACCTCTTTTTTTTATTTATTTTTTATTTTTTATCTTTACCCAGCCTTTCATATCAAATTATTAATTATTTATATTAAGACAATTGAACAAAAATTGCACTTAAATAATACAAGTTTAAGACTTTATGTTCAAAAGTTTTGATTTTCTTTTAAAGAAGTTATAAAAGTGGTAATAAGTGAAAAAAATAAATGATTTTATATAATTATTGATGTTTCAGTAGACATTTTGGGATGTATTTTTCAACCCCAATTTTTCATATTTTCCTATAATATTTATTTATTTATTTTTCAACAACAATATGAAAACACTCTTTAGTTTTAAATAGATTTTTCTAGAGATTTATTATTTAGAGATGAAAAAGTAAAAAAAAAAAATATATCATAAGATAAGAAGAATGTTCATCAATCCACTATCCTCATTAGGGGTGTTCATCGGTTCGGTTTTCGGGTTATTCGAGTTCTTCGGTTCGGTTTATTCGAATTTTTATTTTTTTTAGTCAATTCGAAAACCGAACCGAATTCGAATTTGATATTCAGTTCGAATTTCGAATTCAAACCGAATTCGTTTTTTTTTTTAAATTTTTGGAATTAACATAACTCAAAACAAATTGAACCAACCAGAAATCAATCCCGGGTCTATACTATGGCAGAGTATTATTCTACCACTAGACCACTGATGCTTTTGTTTACTTTTTTTTATTATAATTTGATTATTTAGAACTTTTTCTTAATCTATGTTTGGAAAAATAAATAATAAAAAATGGAAAAATAAATAATAAAAAATGAATTCGGTTTTCGGTTTGGTTTTCGAGTTGAAACTCAAACTCAAAAATCAATTCGAAAACCGTATTTGAATTCGAATTGGTTTAAAATTCGATTCGAAAACCAAAAATGAAATTCGAATTCGGTTTATTCAAATTCAGTGAATTCAAATTCGGTCGGATATTCAGTTCAGACCAAATATTAAACACCCTAATTCTCACTAGGACTTAGGTAGGCTTAAGTCCATCCTTTAATTTTTTTATATATAATGAAATTAAATATTTAAAATTCTTACTTCTCACTCCTTACAAAATATATATATATATATATATATATATATCTCTCTCGTAATTCTCATTAATTATCTTTCTTTTTATTTTTATTTATTTATTTATTTAGACTTAAATTTTATTTAATGGGAATATATATATATATATATATATATATATATATATATATATATATATATATATATATATATATCATAATTCTCATTAATTATATTTTCATTTTTATTTATTTATTTATTTAGACTTAAATTTTATTTCACTAATTTAATATACTACTAATTTTTTATCATCTAATTATTTTTATTTAAATTTTTTATATTTATTTTTCTAAATCGAAAAGATAGAATCTCATTATTTTTTTCTAATTCTCTCTCCCCTAATATTTATCTTCCTAATTTATATATTGGTTAACTTTATTATGTTTATAACTATTTGATTTATTAGGTTGGATTAATATTACAAGTTAACCGTTTTCACTTATAACTTTTACTACTACGAAACAAACATATTCAACAATAAAAATACGAAGACGGAACTTCACAATAAAAATATGGAGTTTTGATGCTTACATTTTTTAGTTGTTTTGAGTTGTTCTATTTTAGTAATTTTTTAATTCATCATTTTATAACTTATAGTATTTATCATAGTTTTAAATCTTTCTTGTAAACTCGATTTATCTTGATTTTTAAGGATTATTTTCTTATTTTATTTATTTTAAAAATTAACTATTTATCCATATAATTATTTCATTTTAACTATCAGATTATTTATTTCATTAACTAAAATATATTTACATTAAAAAAATTGTTTACGATGAAGAACACACTTGACCTGATTTATTGATGTAGATTAAATTACCTTAGTGAACATAAATTGAAAGCACAATTATTGGTAGGATCAAATTAAGAGTGGTACATCATAATCAATTATCTTTTTTTAATGTTTATTCTGAAATTAAGAAACTACAATCATACTCATGTCGATAAAAAATCAATAATCTAAGAAAAATTATTTCATAGAATTTATCGAGCACCTAGTACTCTAACTTGACATATTCTATTTTCTCAGCGCTATATCCTTTTTTTTGGGGGGGGAAACGACTTAGCGTCATTTCATTAGAAATTCCCAAAAACGGGAAAAAAAAACCACGAGCTTAAGAGATCATTCTAGACAGGCCTAGAATGATTTTGAAGTCGTAACATTCCGAATAAAAGCTAAAAACGTAAATGAATTATCTGTTTACAATGCTTTCAATTCTAGTGAGTTTAAAAACGGTAAATTCCAGTTCCTGCAGATATTCCAGTTCTGCTCCGTGCTTGGAATTCCTCTCCACGTTCCCGCGAGGGCGCTGCAATCCGATACAATATCTTTCCATAACTCGTCAATGCTCCTGCGGGTTTTGTCATATACCCTTGCATTCCGTTCTTGCCAAATGTTATACACCACTGCTCCAAAGCCGCACTTGAACACGCTTGTTGCAAATCTATTTCACTTGGCTTTGAGTAGTGTCGCTTCTTTGATTTCATTCCATTCACTCGGGAAACTGATCAGTTCCAGGCTTTTATAGAATCTGTTCCAAAGCTCCGAAACAATACAACAGCTCCCGAATAGGTGATCTATGGTTTCTTCATTTCCTATGCATAGAAGACAGCTCGCGTCCGGGATGCTCATATACTTACTGATACGATCACGTGTGCTGAGTCTTTCCCAGAAGGCGAGCCATAGGATGAACTGGTGTCGAGGGATAATCTTCGTTGACCATACAAGAGGAGCCCATTCTACTTTCTGCGCTTTTTCCCGGATTACCTCCCATATTTTCTTCAATACCAGCTTCCCATTGTCCTCAGCTTTCCATTCATGAATATCCGGTCTGTCGTGTAGTTGTATGTTACTTATATGATCAAGTATCCTCTTTCCTTTTGGAATTCTTCTCAAGAGCAAGTTCCAATTCCCGTATTTGATGTCTCTGATTTTCGCTTTTGCGCAGTCCCTTCTGATACGAGTATTTTGAAACTGCTCCTTGTCGATGATAGGCTGGTTTTCAAACCAAGGGTCGTGCCAGAATAGAGTGTCTTTCCCGTCCCCTAGTCGGATGTCATAAAGATCTGCAATATCGCTTCTTAGTTTAAGAATCTTTTTTAGAAACCAGCTCATACCTTCGTGAATTTTGTAGGTCCAGATGCTGGTTTCGTGTTTCATAAATCTCGCATGCACCCATTTGATCCATAGTGACTCCTGATTGCGCTCCAAAGCCCACAGATGCTTGAAGGTTAGAGCCTTATTCCACTCGATACAGTTCTTCAAGTCGATGCCTCCCTCGTCCTTTGGTTTACAGAGAGCGGTCCATTTGACTTTCTTTCCTCCTCTTCCACTATTACCCCAGATAAAGTTTCTCATCAGTGTGTCGAGTTCCTTCATTACCTTCTTCGGAATGACCATTTACTGCGCCCAATAGCCAACTATGCCATAACCACGGTTTTGATAAGTTCGATCCTCCCTGCATAAGAAAGTTTTTTCGCTGCCCAGCCAGATATCGTGTTTTTACAAAATACTATAAGTAGAAGTTCATAAAATCAATTAAGAATTATGGCTGCAAAAGTCGTTCGTGAGTTGATCGCGAGCCGCTCGGTCAAAGCTCGACTTGAGCTTGACTTTGATCGAGTTCAAACCGAGTTCGAACCGGTTGGTTTAATATTCGAGTTGAACTCGAGCTCATATAATGCTTGCTCGATGGCTTGTCGAGTTTTTTCGAGCCTAATAATATAATATATATATATTTTTTATTTAATATTAAATTTTAAAACAATATTTTTTTCTTTTCTCTCTTTTTTAAAAGTACATATAATAGGCCCAATCCATATTATTATATTATATTATTAAAACAAAAACCCTAATTTTTAATGTATCAATCTACTTGACTCTTCGTCTCTTTTTCTTCTTTCTCTTTCTTCTTCACAATATCTTCTTCTTCATCGCAATTTCATCTCCTTCTTCACAATTTCATCTTCTTATTCTTCTTCACCATTTCATCTCTTTTTTTCTTCTTCACTATTTCTTTCACTCATTGATAATAGATTGATTCAATTTTTTATATTATCTTTCATCTACAATATTTCTCTTATTCATTCACAAGGTTATAGGTAAATTAAAATCTATCTATTTTTATTTCTACTATAGATAACTTTAATTTCCTTTTGTATTATGAGAAACTTATACTTATAGGATGAATATAGAGAAACCCTATTATATATATTATATATATAAGCATGAAATTATATTATGAAATTATATTAGAGATTGGATAAATATATAATCATTATTATATATAATGATTTTCAATTTATATTAGGGTTGAATTAATGATAAAAAAATGTGTAGATAAGGATATAATATTATATAATATTGAAGGAGATAAAAGAGGTTAATATATTATAATACGGTCTCTATTTTAAACTTTTGGTCATTTAAAATAATATTATTATACACCTTATTTATTTATCAAATTTTAGTGTAAGAGTCTAATGGTAAATCTAGACATAAACACATATCTAGTTTTATATCATTATATGTTTTTAAGATATACCCTTTTAAAAAGGATGTTATTTGCTAGAATATATACACAATTACTGAAAACTAAACAATAGGTAATCAAAACTCTCTATATATAGATAGGTACCAGAGATTGTTCCTACACAATTATGTTATCAAGCCCTATTTATCATTATGTAACCTAAACTTTAAATGTCGATTGGTACAATAAATTGTTTATATACGATTTTATTCCAAGCCTTGTTTATTAACAAGCATAGGTATCCTAAACTCTATCGGTTAATAGGTATGTGAGATCTTTCATACACGATTCCATTATCAAACCCTAATTATCATTATGTAATCAAAACCCTCTATGTGGATAGGTACGAGAAATTGTCCGTACATGATTCTATTATCAAACCCTAATTGTCATTAGGTAACATAAACCCTATCAGTTGATAGGTGTGAGAAATTATTCGTACACGATTCCGTCCAAAACCTTGTTTGTCGACAAATATAAAGATCATTTCTAAGATGATCCGTTAACAATCTTGTCTATCGACAAGGACCCGAGTTCATTCGTACATGACCTACCAAAATCCTATATATTGATAGGTCGAGACATCATTTGTGTATGGTTCCGCTAGAAATCCTATTTGTTGTTAAGTGCGATAATCGTTCGTACACGATTTCATCTGAAAACTCTATATGTCGATAGGTCGAGATATTATTAGTATATGGCTCCATAATAAACCATATATGTTGATAGATGCGTCAATCGTTCGTACACGAGTCTATCAATAAACTATGTTTGTAAATAGGTATTCTAAACCCTATCATTCGAATAGGCCATCAAAACCCTATATCTCGATAGGTATCCCCTCTCGCAAACATCATGTGCGACCCTACATCTCAAAATAAAGCCTTATCGCTCGAATAAGTAGTTCCGATTCTATCTCTCGATAGGTATCTCAAGCCTTGTTTTTCGACAAGCACAAAACCATTCGTACATGAATCAATCACACGAAATCCTATCGCCCGAATAGGTAAATAAAATTCTATCACTCGAATAGGTATCCCAAGCCTTGTCTGTCGACAAGCATAGAGATCATTCATACATAATCCAATCACACGAAACTATATCGCCCAAATAGGTAAATAAAGCCCTATCTCTTGAATAAGTATTCCACATTCTATCTCTTAACATATGCGATAGACTTGTCTGTCGATAATCACAAAGATCATTCGTACATGATCCAATCATACAAAATCCTATCACTCGAATAGGTAGTCAAATCCTATCGCTTGAATAAGTATCCAAACCCTATCTCTCGATAGCTATTCAATCTAAAATTATATTTCTCAATAGGTATATCTCTTAAGTTACAAAACACCAAACTCTATCTCTCGATTGGTATCAAGCCTTATTTGTCGACAAGCATAGAGATCATATATCAATGATCCGTTAACAATCTTATTTGTTGACAAAATCCTAAGATTGTTTGTACACTATCCAACACACCTAGGGGTGAGCATAATTTGGGTTTACCCAAACCCAACCCTAACCCAAACCCAAAATATTAATTTGGGTTGGTTAATATGGGTTGGGTTGAGTATGGGTTGAGTTGAGTATGGGTTGGGTTTAATTTGGGTTGGGTTAGGGTTACCCATATTACCCAAATTATATCAATTTAATTTAATTCTCTATTATTAATCCAATATAAACTCATCATCTTCCAACATTAAGTCGAACACGTTTTAGACATTTTTAACACGTTTTTCACATATTTACCATGTTTTTCACATGTTTAAGACGTTTTTAATATTTTTAACACGTTTTTACACTTATAACACGTTTTCACATTTATAACACGTTTTCACATCTTTAACACGTTTTTTACACGTTTTTAATATTTTAAACACATTTTCACACTTATAACACGTTTTTCACACGTTTAACACGTTTTCACATTTTGGCACGTTTAACACGTTTTTGACATGTTTAACACGTTTTCACACTAATAACACGTTTTTCACGTTTTTATCACGTTTAACACGTTTTTGACATGTTTAATACGTTTAACATGTTTTTGACAAGTTTAACACGTTTTTTTACGTTTTTGGCACGTTTAACACGTTTTTAACATATTTAATACGTTAACACGTTTTTGATAAGTTTAATATGGTTTTCACATTTTTGGCACGTTTAACACGTTTTTGACATTTTAATATATTTTTGATATTTTTAACACGTTTTTCACTCGTTTAACACATTTTTCACACGTTTAACATGTTTTTCACGTTTTTGGCATGTTTAACACGTTTTTGACATATTTGACATGTTTTTCACATTTTTGGCATGTTTAACACGTTTTTGACATGTTGAACACATTTAACACGTTTTGGCTCATTTAACACATTTTTAGCACATTTAACATGTTTTGGTACGTTTAACATGTTTTCCACGTTTTTGGCACGTTTAACACGTTTTTGACATTTTAACACGTTTAACACGTTTTTGCACGTTTAAGTATTTAACATATTTTTGATATGTTTAACATGTTTTTTTGCACGTTAATACGTTTTGATAAGTTTTAACACGTTTTTGGCATGTTTAACATGTTTTCACGGTTTTGGCACGTTTAACACGTTTTAGCATGTCAAACGTGTGAAAAACGTATTAAACGTGTCAGAACTGTGAGAAACATGTTAAACGTGTCAAAACGTGTTAAAAGTGTCCAAATGTGCCAAAACGTGGAAAACATGGAAAACGTGTCAAAACGTGCCAAAAATATGAAAAATATGTTAAACGTGCCGAAAACATGAAAAACATGTCAAAATGTGTTAAATGTGTCATAATCATGAAAAACGTGTCACACGTGTCAAAAACATGTTAAACATTTTAAACATGTTAAAACATGAAAATAGTGTCCAGCATGTCAAAATGTGTTAAATGTGTCAAAACGTGTTAAACGTGCCAAAACGTGAAAAACATGTCAAAAACGTGAAAAACGTGTCAAAATGTGTTAAACGTGTCAAAACGTGTTAAACGTGTCAAAACGTGTTAAACGTGTCAAAAAGTGTTAAACGTGTCAAAACGTGTTAAACGTGTCAAAACGTGTTAAACGTGTCAAAACGTGTTAAACGTGCCAAAACGTGAAAAACGAGTTAAACGTGTCAAAAATGTAAAAAACTTGTTAAACGTGTCAAAACGTGTTAAACAAGGTCTTATTATTGAGATATAGAACCAAGTAGGCCCTCTATTAATGACGCATAATTATGAGTCTTCTTTTGATTCTTCAAATCCAAGCGAAACACCTCTTCAACTTCTTAGTTTCAAGTTTTATCGCTATTACGACATTCTATTTCCTTTAATTAAAAGAATTTTTATTATTTTTATTTAACTCAACTTTCTCAACAAACAAATATATACATATTTAAAAATGATATCTTAATACCATAATAAAAATGTAGTATATTCACAATCTCACATTCTTATTAATTATCAACTTTTAATTAATTTAAGAATGTATATATTATAATTAATTATTTTAAAACTGAAACCATATGTTTCAATTATAATTAATTTTAATTACTATTAAATATAACCATTAATTTTTAAAAAAAATTATAAGCTTAACTTTTTAGTTACCTTTTCATTTATTATTAATAATAATTTTAGTAACTATCAAACTTTTAATAAAGAAGAAAACAAATTATTTTTTTAATTTATTTTCAAGATAACGATGGTATATTGAATATACAATTTTTCTTAAGAAAATTTATATGTCAACAAATATTAGCTTATAAAATTAAGCTTTTAACAACACAAGAAAAAAAAATGTTAATAATTAACATATATATATATATATACACGTGTATAATAAAGACTTATCTTTAATAGTCGATTCTTCTCCTTTTTGAGATGAATAATTTTAACTTGTCGAAATGACTCGTCATCTCTTTTACAACATCGCAACTCTCGTATTTCTGAAATATTAATGGCAAAGATTTTCGACAACAAAATCTACTGAATGACTTAACACACGAAATTTTTTAAAGATATTTATTATCTTGTCATTAATAAATTAAAGATAATATATATAATGATGTTACAAAAAATAAACAAATAAAAAACCTTTCGAATTCTAGAGAGATTATGGAATGAGTGAAAAGAGATATTGAGATATTTTCAGAGTTCCAACATGAAGGAGATATTTATAATTTGAAATTAAACTATCACAATAAATTCATTTATCAATCCAACGACTGATAATTCATCCAAAGACTGTCATTCCTAGACTCTTGATATTTCAAGATTCTTGTCCTTCGATCTTATCCATTGGTATTCGATCTTATCCATTGACATTCGATCTTATCCATTGGCATTCGATCTTATTCACTAGCATTAAATTTCACTAAAAACTCACATTTGAATTTGGTATGAATTTATATTTATTTGGATTAAATTATATTATTTAATTTATTTATCCAAATTCTTATTTTTATTTAATTAATGCAATTAGTTTAAAATTCAAAAAATCCCCCACATTAATGAAATTGAAAGATTAACCCGGTGAAATGTTCAATATCATGCAAACCGAGGTTGAAATTTCTCGAATCTCGAGCTTTTTTGGGACAATAATTTTTCAAGGGTTACAGCTTTCTGACGACTCTACTATGAATAAATTGTTTAACTCGAAAATATAAACTTGACTTTTGAGAAAATGTTTTTATTATGTTTTCAACTTAATAGGCACATCTTTAAAGGTATACCACCTAACAAATGCATAAGTTTTTATCCTAATAAATACATGGGCCTATAAAGGATACATAACCCTAAAATTACTTTTTAGAAGTTCCCAATAGGACTCAATACTTTTACAAATTATGTGAAAAGTTTGTCGATGAGGAACGACAACTTATTATAAACCGAGTGATGTTGCGAGAGGAAAAACTAGAATGCATGGGATTGACCCCTCTCTTTGGCAATGAGTTGTCCAATATGACGTAGACATTGTGAAGGTGGGGAAAAAATTCTCAAATGAGTTGATACTCCCTGGTTTGTGGTTGTGTTAACTCCCTCCACTATCGGTGAGTAATATCCACTTATGATTCACCTTAGCACAAAAATTCTGGATACTCTAAATCCAAACTAGTTGTTTTACGTGCCCAAACAACTAAATATCGTCACTATAACCCTTATGTGACTACTATATATGTATTATGTGTATGCATCTATAATCAAATGAACATCTTGATTATGTTTCCTTTCAAAACAAAAACATTTTTGTGAATTTTTTTGAACTTGAATTTCAGATGATGTCCATGCTAAGTGATATCGGTCTAATCTATTGGATCGACAACTTCCAAGGAAAAGGTTGGAATCATATGATCTATGGACTAACTTTCATCATTAGTTTTATCAACTTCAAGATAAACAAGACTTTCATGATGCAAATACAAAGGAGATGGAGCTTTTTCTCCCTACCATTTTTAATGGGAGACAGGTATATGTGCCCAACATAGAGGAATTCAGGGTTATCTTAATGATGGACAACAAGAACATTCTACACCTCAAACCGTTTGTAGAATCAACATTATTAAGAAAGTTGCTGCAAGAGGAATACAAATACACCAAAACGACATCTGAAACTATCCTGAAAAAGACTACCATAGACTTTCAAAAATGGACACAAATAGAAATCGGAAATGGAGAAGTTCCTCTAACCTTGGGCTCATCAATGATGACAGTAATGGTACTACTGACTCATTTCTTCATATCCCTGTCAAATGATAAACCATCTTCCAAGATTTTACAGGTGACCTATTATATGCGTAGAGGAAAATAGGACCCCCATGTGTCATCCTAGCAGAAACACTAATGGGTTAAATGAATCATATTTAACCTTTTTTTTTTAAAAAAGGCTCACCTCTAGTACTCTACATATGGCTTCTCGATAAACTCGAATGCCTTCCACCGACGGTCCTTAAGGATTCCATAGGCCCTACCCTCCAATATTGAAGGATGAGGAAAGCCATACCGGAGCCCCTCATACACAACGATGATATCGTTAGAGAATACTCCCAGGGTATCCTATTAAGAAGATGACCTACATAATGGACGACGAACCAATAATTACAATCATGGGTTTGGAATGGGTCACTTCTTACTACACTCACGATCTCTTTAAACAGTTCGATTGTGACCATCCTTATACGTGAAACGCCATCATCATAGATAGCCGATTCACCACAAGGCTTACGTTGGCTATATAGAGAAATGGCTAAATGCCTCAAAGATCGGAATCTCAAAAGAGCGAAGAAATTATCTAGATATCATCAAAGAATACAAACGGGCTAGGAAGAACGAAGAGGAGGAGAACTCACGTATAGGAACATTTTATAGTAGTGTAGACACTCATTTTTCACCTCCCCCAATTTTTATAGTTTATAAAAGACTATTTTTGAAATAATTGAATTTTCAAGAAAAATTAATTTCATATTTCAATAAAATTAAGGTAATAATTGATCTAAGTTATAGAAACGCAAGGGTTTTGTCATACTTAATATATTTAAGGAATTTTATCATTTAATACCACCTTAAATAATAAAATGAGTTCTTAAAAGAGGAAAAACGTTTATTTTGTTTAAAGATTTTTGGACATTTTTGTTTACATGTTTTTTAATTGAGTTTTGATTAAATAAATTTTTATGTAAAAGAGTTTTAATTAATTAAATCAACTTAAATAAAGGATAAAAACAAAAATAATAATGTTTTAACATAAAAACGTTTTTATTTTCATATTAACGAATTCTTTCGTTGAATTTTTAATTAGATTAATTAGATTAGGTTAATTTAGTTAAGTAAAATCTTTTTGGGTAGAAGACTGAGTTTATGGCTTTTGAACTTAGTCTCCCCATTAAAAGTTTGTTTTAATTTTATTTAGGAATAAATATGATTATTTCTTTTAAAAAAGGAATAATCATTTGTTTATATTTTATTCATTTTCTTTTTCCTTTTTATCATTTTTTTTAATAAAATTTTGTAGACAAAGGAAACCGAACCCGTTGGGGACAAAACCAAAAGGGAAAGAGAAGGATCCAACCGATTTTGAAGAAGCTTTAGGGACAAAATGAAAAGGGAAAGAGAAAGATGCAACTGTGCATGAGTTGATGGAGGAACTTGAAGATCACTTGATCATTTTTGAATTAAAAAAAATAAAATAACCAAGTATTACATTATTGTTTAATTAGATCTTAAATCTCATCGGATAACACTTGACATTTAGTGACATTTCAAGTGGAGATTGCTCTATTTTTAAATATTTGTACATGTTTAAATGGAGAAAAAAATAAATGTAAGTGTTAAATGGACCTTGGGCCGTAAGGATTTCTCTCATGAATTTCCTATAAATACACACTTGTGCACATGTAAAAAACCTAATTCTTGTAAAATCGGTCACAAGTCTTGCTTACGATCTAAAGATTCACTTCATCTAAATCAAGAACATAGCCATTTTGTAAGTTCTTGATCTTCACTCTTGCTTTTGTCCTTTGCAATCAATATATCATGTTTCCTTGCTTTTTCATTTCATAGTGTTTGTATTATTTAATTATTTTGTGTTTGGATTTTAATTTCTACATCATAATAATGTAAATATGTAAATAACATAACTATGTAAGTAAATAAAACAAAAATTAAACAAGGATCTCTGATCCAATTTTTTTTTTATCAAAATCGGCTCATGAATTAGCCATTTGAAAGGTCTTAAGTTTAAAACCATACATCTTAATTTAAATTTAAATATTCTTGAGGCAAAAGCGATTAATAAGTTTTTTGAACGATATGGTTCAATAAGATTAGAATTTAATGTTAAATCTATAACCTTTGATCAAGAACCTTTCCAAAATCTAACAAAAAAAAATAATTTGATTAATTTAATTTTAATTTTCTGTTTTTAAAATAATGATTTTAATTTATAAAAATGTTATTACATGTATTAGGAATAATTCTAGAAAATTTCATGTTAATTGGTATCCATTTGGATCACAAAATAATTTTTTAGTTAAGATCAAGTAAAATAAGAAGAAAAGCAAATTGTCAACTTTAGTGACGCTTAAGACCTCCTGAACCTGAAACTGACCCAGGACCGAGACCGAGACCGAGACTGAGACCGAGACCGAGACCGAGGACTTGGATGTACTCTAGGACAGATAGAAGGGACTTGGACCCAACATCTGATTTATTTATTTATTTTTTATTTTTTTTCATGCATTTTAGATTTAGGTTTATTTTTGTTGACATTTATTTTTATTTTTATTTCTTATATTAAAGTTTGTGGCTTACTTGATCCTAGGTTAGAAAACTTTTTAAAATAAAATTCTTAACTAAAAATTGAACCTATCCCTAACTTAGACTTATAATTTTTCTTTGATAAGTTCTTTTGAACTAACTTTTTTTATATATAAAACCAAAAAGTGAAAAAAAAATTAATAGAGCCACTATAATATTTGCTAATTCACTTTAATAAATTTCTTAAAAATCAATCTAAACTTAATCCCATTAAATGTTGATCAATAATGTGCTTAGTTTTGATTTTTTAGGAAAACTTTATTTTTGGATTATTTGTCTAGGCTTTTAGGATGTGTCTTTGTTTATTTCTTTCTTTGTCTTTTTCTTGCATTCGAACCTTTAAATGTTAAATGGAAAGATCTAAATTGTAAAGAGTAAGAAAGTTAAAATACGACCAAAATTAACTAGTAGAGACCTTAGAGCGTTGTGGGACATAGCGTCTAAAAAACCATTTCCCACACGTAATCAAACGCCGAACTCACTCTCTTAATTTCCTAATTTTAAAATTAGGTGATGAATCTCTAGTCGTGGGGAAATTAAAATTGAAAATTTTAAAATAGGCCTATGATATACTTCCCATTAAACTCTCAATCTCTTTCAGATTCGACGGGATGGTAAATTATGGAGTTGTCTACAAAGTCTCACTTTTTATAAATTAAAATTTTTCAAACCTTAAAATTAATTCCCCTCATATTTTAATAATCAACTTTTAAAGAGCATCCCAGATTTTTCAAACTCGTCGATCAAAAAATGATTTTTAAAGATTGATCACAATTTTCTGGCGACTCTGCTGGGGACATTCGACATTTAGCTCAAAAAGTAATTTTGGCCAATTATTTAAATTTTCTTACTCTTTAATTCAAACTCCATGATAACATTACTTGACTATTTGCATGAGACTTGAAGCTCCAACGTGGTGTATGAGTATACATCGTTGAATGAAGCTCACACATCTATATTTTATGTGCTAGGGGTAGTCAATGTGGATGACACCCTCAACCCATGCCTGGATGGATTTTTGTGTGATTTGTGAGTTGAGAAAAACTCTAGGAAAAAAAACGGATTAACCCTCTCTTTTTTTCAAATATCCCCTACTATTGAAAATGAGGGATTTTGAAATAGAGGTGATGGGTACGTCCAATTGAGAGCTCATCTTATATCAAGAGATCCCTTTTGGGATAGTATCCTTGTTAGTGGAACAACTCTATCTTAATCCACTCTTAACTTTAGAAAAAAAACCAAAAAGACAATTATGCCCAGTCGTTGCCTCGTCCTGTCCTATCAAGCAACAAAGCCACGTCAGGAAACTTTCAAACTTATATGTTTATATTCTACGTGTGCTTGCATATAGATCTTTCTAGGCGCTCATAATGTCTATTCTAAAAGGGATATATATACATGAATTTCGAAATTCTAGGTAAAAGATTATAAAACTATAGTTTAAAAAGGGTCTTAGAAGATTAAGATTAAAAAAATCTAAAGAAGACTCATTCCACTTGGAAAATTCTAGAGAATAACAATCAATATCCTAGAAATCGAGAAAATCTAACATCAAGGAACTAGACAAGCTAAAAAAATCTAACGAGTTCTTGTCTTTTTATTTTTACTACTCAGATTCTTGGCGCAAAAACGATCAAGAGAAACGTGTAAGACGCAAAGACGATCAATAGAGGCGCGTGAGACATAAAGATGATCAAGAAAGACGAGAAGACTTGAAGATTCGAAAGCTTAGACTAGATTCTTTTTTCTTCAAATGTAAATCTCTTTATGAAGATACAAGAGTGATATTGTAAGGAAAGGATGAGGTGTGCATGTATGCGATTGTAATTTTGTGTTTATCCACAAACATAGGAAAATCAATAAATGTAATTCCTTTGATACTCACATTCTTTCTTCACATAACTAGTTCTAGGGATGATCGTCTATTACGTGTCAGGGACTACGTGCATACAAGCAACGCATTACTTGATAAAGGGTTCTAACTAAGTTTGTTCTCTTGAACGTAGGATACTCATATTCATCATTGTTTGCAATGACTAACCCACTAAGAAGGTTCAATGAGAGTTCTTCTAAGGCTAGACAATCTTCGTGATATGGTGATACAATTGGGGCAACAATTTGAGGACATCACGGTAGAAATCGAAACTTATCCGACAATCGAACCCGTCAAACTGAAAAGTTTGCAACAAGAAAGAGAAAGGGAATGCATAGCGTTCATGGACGGTTAGAAAACTACAGAAATGTCTATTCAAAACAAGATTTAGCAGAGCATGTAAACCCAAGGACAGGATGCTCATCAAGACAACCTATTTTTCCTAAACATGGTCAATAATTATCACAAGCAAGGAGTGCCACTACTTCTCCACCTTGTAGAAAATTTGACGACTTGTGGATCTCATTATCGAAGGCCTTAGAGGATTTATTTCAAAACAAGTTGATCGAAATGTTAACACCGGAACCCGTAAGAGAAGTAATGGAAAAGTTCGCAAATGAGTGGTGCGAATATCACTAGCCTAGAGGGCAATCCACTATTTTCTGGTTTCCTATCAAACATGAGATTCAAGATCTGATCGACGCTGAGATCATCCCAAACCTAAGGCTAAAACCAATTGATAACATTTTAAAGTGGACAATTTATTTTCCATCTTATTTAATTCTCGAGAATAATGTTTTTTCTAATAATTTGAACAATGTTGTTCGTAATGAAGTAATAATTTCTAATTTTACAATCTCGAACAAAACGTCTGAGTTACAATTAATTCATAATATGAAACATTACTTAGAAAATTATGAGAGTTTGTTCACTTTAGAGGAAATAATTAAAATCCTAACACTGGAAAAGAGTATCAAATTGTTTTAATCGAAGAAAAGTTTAAATGATTTAAAATGATAAAATCTAACTAAACTTTTATAAAAAAATAAACAAAGATATGTTTTGCTTGGTTTTTGTAATTATGTCAGGTACCACCTTCAAACGAGCAATGTAGTTGAAGCAGCAAACAAAAACGTCATCACAATCATTAAAAAGATGACTCGGACGTACAAAGATTGGCACGAGAAGCTGACATACGCTCTTTAGGGCTACATAACAACCATTTGAACGTCAACGGGAGAAACGTTATTTGCATTGGTCTACGGAATGGATGTGGTGCAACCTATCGAAATTGAAGTCCTTACTCTAAGAGTTTTACTCGTGACACAAGTAGTGGAAGAAGATTGATATAATTCGTACAATCAGCTATCCTTTATGGAAAGTAAGATGTTTGATGCGTTATGTCATACACAAGCATATCAAAGACGAATGACCAGAGATTTCAACAAGAAGGTGAAACCTAGGAATATTCAAGAAAGCGATCTAGTCCTAAAGAAGAACTTACGGATAATAGACCCTAGAGGGAAACTCCAAACACCATGGGAAGGACCCTACCTCATCAAGAAGGTATATTTAGGTGGTGCCACGCGATTGACCACCTTGGACGGAGAAGAACACTCAGCACCCTTCAATGTCGACATGCTTAAAACATACTTCGTCTAAAGTATGCGTGAAGAAATCTATTCACGGAATCTTATTCTTCAGTTCTATACAGGAACTGAACTACGTTCAGACCTGATTTCTCCTTTTATAAGAATACATAGAAAACCAATAACATGGGTGTGGTCCCAATAACAATTACAACCAAAATTTAATAAATAAATAAATAAAAACTCAATCCATACAACCAAAGTTCATAACTTTCAAAGGTAAACCCTAGGAAGAGAGAGAAAAGCTCTGGAGATTTAAAAGGAAGCGCGATCGACACATGCGACACGGCACAATCGGCACGTCGACACAATATGCACGGGCGATACGATTTTGTCTTGCTCCGTAAGTCATCAAATCAACGTTGAAATCACCATTGATTAAAGGAAGCGCGATCGGCACTTGTGACACATCATGATCGGCACAGGTGGCACGATAGGCACAGGCCGCACAGCACGATCGGCACCCCCTCCCAATTTTTTTAGTTTACAAACGACTATTTTTTAAATAATTGAGTTTTCAAGAAAGTTAATTTTCAGATTTCAATAAATTTAAGGTGATATTGACCAAAGTTATAGAAACACAAGGGTTTAGTCATACTTAATATATTTAAGAAGTTTTATCATTTAAACACCTAAAATATTAAAATGAATTTTTAAAAGAGAAAAAAACGTTTTTTTATGTTTAATACTTTTTGGACATTTTTTTTAAATTATTTTTTTATTTGAGTTTTGTTTAAATAAGTTTTGTGTAAAGGGGTTTTAATTAATTAAATCACCTTAAACAAACATAGAATAAAATAAAAATAATAAAGTTTTAACATAAAAACTTTTTTATTTTCATATTAACGAATTCTTTCAATTTATTTTGTTGAATTTGTTAATTATATTAGGTTAATTTAGTTAAGTAAAATCTCTTTTTGGGTATAAGACTACGTTTATCTAGTCTCTTCATTAATAGTTTTTTTAACTTTAATTAGGAATAAATACAGATTATTTCCTTTTAAAAAGGAATAATCATTTGTTGAATTTGTTAATTAGATTAGGTTAATTTATTTAAGTAAAATCTTTTTTTTTTGTATAAGACTAAGTTTATCGCTTTTGAACTTAGTCTCTTCATTAAAAGTTTTTTTAATTTTAATTAGGAATAAATACGATTATTTCCTTTTAAAAAGGAATAATCATTTGTTTTTTATTTTATTTATTTTGTTTTTCCCTTTTAGCATTTTATTTTTAATAAAATTTTGTAGGCAGAACCACCGTTGGGGAAAATGAAATGGGAAAGAGAAAGATCTAACAGAGAAGAGCATGAGTTGAAGAGGGAGCTTGAAGACTGGATCATTTTTTAATTAAAAAAAATAAAATGATCAAGTATTACATTATTTTTTTTAATTAGATCTTAAATCGCATTAGATAACACTTGACATTTAATGACATGTCAAGTGGAGATTGCTCCAATTTTAAAATTTTCTACATGCTTAAATGGACAATATTTCCAACTTGTAAGGTATAAGGGTGTTAAATGGACCTTGGGTTAAAGTTTCTCTCATGAGTTACCTATAAATACACACCCTTGTGCACTTGCACAAAGGTCACCTTTTTTATTCATAATTGTCCTTGGGCTACCAAAACCGAATCTCTTAAGCAAGCACTGATTCTTATAAAATCGGTCACAAGTCTTGCTTAAGATCTAAAGATTCACTTCATCGAAATCAAGAACATAGCCCTTTGTAAGTTCTTGAACTTCACCCATGCTTTTGTCCTTTGAAATCATGTTTCTTTACTGTTTCATTTCATAATGTTTGTATGCTTTATTTTCTTTGTGTTTCGGTTTTAATTTATGCATCATAACAATGTAAATATGTAAATAACATAACCATATAATAAATAAATAAAAAAACAAAAAACAAAAATTAAACAAGAATATTTGATCTAAAAAAATATTTTATTCAAAATCGGCTCATGAATTAGCCATTTGAAAGGTCTTAGATCAAAAACCATAGATCCTAATTTAAATTCGAATCTTCTTAAGGAAAAAGCGATTAATAAGTCTTTTGAATGATATATCTCAAGAAGATTAGGATTTAATGTTAGATCTATAACATATGATTGAAACTTTTCCAAAATCTAACAAAAATATATATATATATATATATATATCTAATCTGCCTTAATTTGATATATTTGATTTTAATTTTCTGTTTTTAAACTCAAGATTTTAATTTATAAAAATGTTAATACATGTATGAGTAATCATTCTGGAAAGTTTCATGTTATTTCGGATCCATTTGGATCACCAATAGTTTTTTTAGCCAAGATCACGTAAAAAAAAAGAAGAAAAGCAATTAGTCAGCTTTAGCGACGCTAAGGACCTCCAGTACCTGAAGCTGACCCTGGATTCAGGACCGAGGACCAGGGATGTACACTAGGACTGACAGAAGGGACTTGGACCCCATCATCCGATTTTTTTATGCTCTTAAGAGTTAGGTTTATTTTTGTTGACATTTTTTTATTTGTTTTAGTTAAATTTTTTGGCTTAGTTGATCTTAAGTTAGAAAAAAATTTAAAATCAAATTCTTAACTAAAAATTGAACCTCACACTAACTTAGACTTATGATTTTTGTTTGATAAGTTCTTTTGAATTAACTTGTTTTTTATATAAAACCAAAAAAATGAAAAAAAAAATTAGTAGAGCCTCTATAATATTTGTTAATTCACTTTAATAAAGTTCTAAAAAATTAATCTAGACTTAGGCCCATTAAATGTTGATCAATAATGTGCTTAGTTTTGATTTTTTTATTAAAACTTTATTTGTGGATTATTTGTCTAGGCTTTTAGGATGTGTCTTTGTCTTTTCTTGCATTCGAAAAGTTAAATGTTAAATGGAAATATCTAATTTGTAAAGCGTAAGAAAGTTAAAATACAGCCAAAATTAACTATTAGAGACCTTAGGGTCATTGTGGGACATAGTAAAAAACTCTTTCTCACACGTAACCAAACGCCAAACTCACTCACTCGTGAGGAAATTAAAATTACAAAATTTAAAGTAGGCATGTGCTATAATTCTCATTAAACTCTCAATCTCTTCTAGATTCGACAGAATCGTGAGTTGTTTATAAAGCCTCGTTACAATTTTTTAAACCTTAAAATTAATTTCACTCTCATTTTCAAAATCAACTTTTAAAGAGAGTCCCAAAATTTTCAAACTCGTCGATCAAAAAAAATTAAATCTCTCTATAAATACCCACAAGTGAGATACATGTAACAAACTAAGTGAGTATTTTGTATAATAACTTGTGTGTTTTCAAACTTATGATCAAAAAGAGATGTTCATACTCTAGGATTTATTTATGTGCATATGCATTGCATTTATGCTACAAATGTAAACCATCATCTCTTCTTATTTTGCCTCAGTTTACGACTAGTAACAGTTGTTACGGCCCAAAGGAAAAGAAACCTGAAAACGGGACACTTCATCCGCCGTGAAATAACTGAAGAAACCTAGTACCTAAATCAGTCTCTATGACTGAATTTAAGAGAATAAAGGCAACTCTCCATTATATGACGGAACAACTCGCGCTAATCACGAGTTCTTTAGCTAATCAACACATGTCATTCACTTCCCAGAACATACCTATTTCTTCCCAATTTTTTATCCATCCCATCCTAGTCATGTTCACCCTTATCAATCTCAATCCTACTGATCCTCAAACTCAAGAGGAAATGTCCTAATATGAAGACTCAGAAGAAGATTTATATCTGACCACGCGGCCCAATATGGGACTCACGAGGATGAACTCAACCCCATGGGACCACATGGAAAACCCATTTCGGTGGCCGATCAACCACTCTCCAACAAATATGAGCATCAATGACTCATGTTCAGTCTATGCAAGTAGAGATGCAAGAACGGATAAATAAAATGGATAAGAGAAAAAGCATTGATGAACATTATGAATGGAAAGTCGCCATGAAATGGCTGAAAGAGTAGTCATTCTAATAGGTATTAAATTACCCACCATATCCAAGTATATTGGCAAAAGTGACCTGTCTATCTTCTTTAAAATGTATACATCTGTAATGACTCTATTGCGACTTGGAGAACCAACAGTCCTCCACTTATTTCCCCAATACCTCGATGATGCCTCTATACGTTGGTATCACAAGCAAAAGGTAACATATTTGCAAACCATCAAGGAATTGGTTGCAGTGTTCATAGAACGCTTTAGGATGCACCTTAATCTCAAACGATCAGAAAAGAGGCTTAAGAATATCAAGCAAGGGAAAATGAGAAATTCTCGGTTTTCATAGAAAGGTGGAAAGTCGTAGCTGAAGAAATTGATTCCCTACTAAGTGAACAACGACAAATTGATATGATTCTAGAAAGTGTGTCAATGACCAATATTCTGTAGGATTCGCAGTCGAAACCTTCTAGAACATGAAAAAGCTATTAAAAAGGACAATAATTTCAATGACGCTATCAAAAAAGAAAGAAAAGAGTGGAAATCAGTTAAATCTTATCAACCTCCAAGTCGATTCCCGAAGAAGGAGAAGACTGAAATACACTAGGTAACAACCGCCTGCAAGAATGTCCCCCTCAAAAGACGGGCCCTTGTAGGCCTCCACAGACCAAGGCAAGTATGCCAACCCCTACCAAACCCACATCTCCCAAGATACCAAGACCACCTAGAGTCTTTGTTGATCTAGGTATTCTTTTAAGCCAAATCATGGAACTTCTTCAAAAAAGGACTTAATCAAACCTTTGACCCCAAGAATAGACAAGCCATTTTTGGAAAAATATGAAAGTTCTTGGTGTGATTATCACCAAATAAAGCATGCTACTAATAGTTGTAGGGCCCTCAAGAATATCTTTCAGGACTTGATCGATCAAAATATTATCGTCAAGTCAGAAATAGAAAAGAATACTTTATCGGATCATCAAGTCAACGGGGTCACAACTGATAAAGTAACACTTGACACTGATGCATTATTGGATCTAATCCACGATGCTGAATTGGAAGTCAATATGATTGACCCTTGGCCTAAGAAGAAATCTAATGCTCATTCCGACAAGGCTTCAAAATGTTGGGTAAAGGACGAGTTGAAAATGACTGCTCAGGTCAATGCCCTAATAAATATTGCGGTAACTTGTGGTGAAACCAATTTTAAACCGAGTTTCATGAAAACTATGACGACTAATGCACCAAAAGCTTATAAACAACCTTCATAGAAAGGGAAGGAGAATGATCCCAAAGCTTTAAATCCCAGCGATAATCTCCTAAGTCAACTCGGAAGGACAAATGTTAATATTTCCATTTAGGAAATTCTTATGAATTCCATTGAACACAGGAAAGTTATCCTCAATGAGTTAAGCAAGGCTAATGTCCCTGTCAACAACACCCCATAAGAGCTAGTAGGAATAATCTTCTCTAGCTCACAATACAACATGATCGTCTTAGAAGACAAGGATCTTCCAATGGCCGAGATGGATCATGTCAATGCCCTCTACATTTTTGTCCAAATGGAAGGAAAAACTATTCCAATGGTCCTTATAGACAATGGTTCAGTTCTGAACATATATCATTGGAGGACTCTTGAGAAAATAGGCGTCTCTAGAGAAAGTCCTGCCGTTTGACTTATGTTTCAAAGGTTTTGATAGCTCACGAAGCGAGATAATGGGATGCCTAAAATGCATCGTCTAAGTGGTTGACATACCCTTCTAATTCGACTTTTGTGTTATCAGTATGCAACATTCCTATAATCTTATTCTAGGAAGGCTATGGCTGCATCAAGCTAAGGCTTTAGTCTCCACGCTTCATTAAAAATTGAGATTCATTACCAACGACCAAGTTATCATGATCAATAGTGAAACTAGCGTTGTTGCGGTCATTGGATCCACTCACATTGATGCCCTAGAGGTTTAATTAAGAGGATTGGAGATATGTCCAATCTTCTGAGAAAGTAAAGAGTCATCTAATGATCCCAACTTTAACACAGTTTGTCTCCCCTCTATAAAAATGATTGCAAAATGGGATATTTCCCTAGCATGGGTCTAGGCCCAAACGCCACCAGCATATCTTTATTCCCTCGGTCAGTCTACAATTTAGACCACATTAGTTTAGGATATGTACCAACAGGATTCAAGGAAATCCACAAAAGAAAAATATCCAAATAGCATATACCCATTCCTCCAACCCTAAATGGACAGTTCATCCGTGAAGGGAAAAGCACCTTAAACTTCGACTTCCTTGAACCCTTTACCAACCCAGATTTTCAGAGACAGTTTCTAGGTCTCGAAATCATTTCAGATTATTCTTATAATCCTAAGGCCCATTTATAACTACTTCTACCAAGTATTTGGGATTCTAACCACTTCATAGTCTTTAGGGAGTCAAAAGTCATGACTTTGGTGCATTTGGTTTACACGTCATGATCTCTTTTTTTGCTTTCTTTTGAACTTCAAACGTTGCATCCCTTCCCTCTTCTTCACGACTAGAAGGTTCTAGAAGAATCTTCATGCTCTCTTATAGTTTGAATTTGAAATTTAAAATATTGAGCGAGTGATAAACTTTGCATTTCTTGCTCATGGTTGGAAGGATCTTCTAAGGCCTTCCACCATCTTCAATGGGTTGATTCTTGAAGTCTTCTTGGCAAACCTTGAATTCCACACACTTTATCAATTGTCTAACAATTTTATTAAACAAAAATGAATGATAAAAGAGAAAACACAATTATGATTATTCCTTTTAAAAAGGAAATAATCATATTTATTCATAATCTAAAGGAATAATTATAATTAAACATTAACAAACTAACTTTTTAATAAGGGATAGACCTAGTCTTATATCCCAAAACTTTTTGAAAAACGATAAACTTAGTCTTATATCCCAAAAAGATTTTATTTAATGGAAACAAAAATTAAATAATTTAATTAATCTAATTAAACAAAATAAATAATTTAACAAAAAGATTTGAAAAAAAGTTTAACATGCATGCATGAAGAAAACTTTTTCATGTTAAAGTTTTTATTTTTTGTTTTATCCTATGTCTAAGGTGATTTAATTAAAAACGCTTTTACATAATAATTTATTTAATCAAAACTTAATTAAACAAAAATATCCAAAATCTCGTTATTAGATGAGAAAAACATTTAAGGTGATATTTCATGATCAAACACCTTAAAATTATTAAGTATGATAAAACCCTTGTGTTTCTATAACTTAGGCTAATTATCACCTTAACTTTATTGAAATTCGAAATCAACATAGGCACTGCGTTTTGAAAATTCCCAATTTTATAATTTATTTTTGGATAAAAATAATAAACCTGGCGAGTCTCTCGGGAGACCCGTGTGGACTTGAGTTCTTCAAAGTTGGTCTACCATCCACTCATTGACAGATTCGCCTTTGTTTCGAACATACATCGCTCTTAATTTATCGATCGTGTAGATCGAGCCCGGTTGTTTTGACTATATTTCTACACACCGCACTTAGCTTTTAGATTGTATGTGAGTACACATCTTGACTTAGTTTACTGATTTTGTTTACTTAGTTTGGAATATGTATTGTTCTTGGTCTGTTGATAGCATGGATCGGTACCTAATTGTTTTGACTATATTTCTTCACATCGAGTGATTTTAAGAACATCCTTCCTCTGTTTAGGGAAATGCATGATTTAAGTATCGCTCCTTTGTTTAGCGAAATACTTGGATATAATTTTATGCATCGCTCCTCTATTTAGCGAAATGTTAGGTTTAAGTAGCGCTCCTCGGTTTAGAGAAATACTTGAATATAAATTAAAGAACATCGCTCCCTTGCTTAGAGAAATGTTTGATTTAAAACAGTTTAGCGAAATGTTCGATTTAAGTATTGCACCTCTATTTAGTGAAATAGTTGGACATAATTTTATGAATATCGCTCCTCTATTTAGTGAAATATTCGGTTTAAGTACCGCTCCTTTATTTAGAAAAATCTTTGGTTTAAGTATCGCTCCACAATTTAGGGAAATAATTGAATATAAATTTAAGAACATCACTCCTCTATTTAGTGAAATGTTTGATTTAAGTATCTCTCTTTAATTTAACGAAATGCTCTGTTAGGATCGGGGACGCCCTTGAGGACCGGGGTGTTTCCGGTTTCGGGAAGGGTGGCCTCTTACAACACACAACACTCTTTGGTGATAGTCCTGTTAGAGACTAAAACCTTTCTCAGCACTACACAACTTGTCACAGACTCTTGAACCGGGTTCAAGGGCGGAAATGTCTGTTTCAGGTTGAAGCAACGTTTGCGACTTTAGATGATGTTTTAGGAGGAGTCGGTTTTATGGATATGAGTGACCGGTTTTAGGAGTACGATTTGTTTGAGGTTTAAGTTAAGTAAGCAAGAAATGAAAGCGAAAGACAGAACACGAGACAAGGATTTGTTTATGGATGTTCGGAGCAAATCCTCCTACGTCACCCCTTCTTCTCAGGTTATGAGAAGGATCTCCACTAACTTTTATAGTTAACAACAGTACCTCCGGTCGAGCCTAACTTCGCTACTCACCGGTTACACCAAACTCACACTTTGATGTAATACAACAACTCAACACAACACACACAGAAAGCTTCCGGTTTTGGACACACCGGTTTTGGAATATAACAGTTTATCTCTCTAGAACTTAATGCTTTTTGTAATCCGTGACTTTACAACTGTGTTCGTAACCCTTGCATTTAATGAGGACGTTTGATCTTCCTTTTATAGCTGAAAGTAGCCAACGGTCACTTTCTTCTCTCTCCTCTGGATTGGTTGATCATTATTACGCCGGTGCAGAGAGGTTGCTTGCACGCTTCACCTTCCTCAACATCTGGCCGTCATGCAGGTAACTCTGAGCGGAAGATGACATAATCGGTTTTCAGATTTGGACACGTGCTGGTCATCCACCTTAGGTTGTCAACTTCGGATCAATAAAGCATCATTGCTTTCCTCGCATGCTTCCGATCGGATCCGATCTTCTTTTATTCCTTCAAGACACGTTTCTTTCGTCATGGTACGTCACTCTTGAAGTTTGAATCTTCCGGTTTTTGTGTCTTGTGCTGTATGATCCGGATGGTATGTAAGTTTTTGTCTTGGCTAACCGGTCGCTTGAGAAAGTGAAAATCGGTTCCTCTGATCTTTAACTTGATCACTTGAAACTGGTTTCTTTGAAGTATAGCAGCAACTGATTTTGATACCCCAACCGGTTCATACGGTTTTGATCTGTACCTACACATGAAAGTTAACAACTGTTTAGTTCGTCTGGCCGGTTCCAAAAATTAACTTACTTAATTTTTCTATCAATTTCTCCTTTTTTGATTATTTAGAATAAATATTCAAAAATCGTAATGTGTGGCCAGTTTAAAATTAATCTACTTAATTTTTCTATCAATTTCTCCCTTTTTGATTATTTAGAATAAATATTCAAAACTTGTAATGAGTGGCCGGTTTTGAAAAATTTGCTTACTGGCCGGTTAGAAAAATTAACTTTCTTAATTTTTCTATCAATTTCTCCATTTTTGATTATTTAGAATTAATATTCAAAACTTGTAATGAGTGGCCGGTTTTGATAAGCTTGTTTAGCGTTTTAATTGTTTTCTGTTGAAAGAAAATGTTTTAAAAGCATGTGTTTGATTTTTCAAAAATATATGTTGAAACTACCATAAAAATAACATAACCAAGTTTCGAGTCATAATTAAACATAAATTGTTTTGACGGAAATAGAGAGAGATTAGGGCTTGGATGGTCCCCCCTTGTGAAGCTCTTTTTCCAGTTCTTTCTCACGCTGTCTTCTTTCTTCTTCTCTTGCATTCCACTCCCTGTCGTGTCTTGCAGCGTCAATCAGCATTCCGGCCCATACACTTGAGTGGCTTGGAGTCTTTTTGCTGAACCCAAAATTGGTGCAAACTGGTTTTGGTGGAGGAGGCGGTGGAGCAATAATTGGTCTGAGGTTTGGAGTTGCGGTTAAGCCTTCGGTTGCCCTTCTCTTCCGCTGGTTAAGTTCCTCAGCATCTTCTTCTTCTTCGTCAAGCGGTTGTACGTTTACCACGACTGGTACAACTTCTCTTTGTTCTGCCCGCTTCATTACGTTTTTAACTGCGCTCCGTTTCTTCTTATTCCTTGTGTTCATTGAATGGGACGGTTGAGCCGGTTGAGATTCCTGGATGCCTGCCTGTTCTTCCTCATTGCACTTTTGGGCAAGCTCGTAGTCTTTGTCTTCAATCTCCTTCTACACCCGTTCCCTTTCTATTTCTTCCTCTTGCAACCTCTTTGCGGTTTCAGCATCCGTTTCGATTTGAGTTTGAGTTGTGCTGACTTGGACTTTGGACATCTCCCCAATTTGGATGGCCATTGCCTGCAGCATGTCTAATAATGGAGCGGTTGCGGTTTGGATGGACTCGGCGATCAAAGTTTTGACTGAGGTCTGCATAGCTGTATCTATCATGGACTTTATAGTATTGGACAAATTAACTTCAGCCGTTGCAATCCTCTCATCGGTTGCGGTTTTATAGCTTCCAAGGCATGAATCAATTTTCTCAATTACCGCTTGCTCTACTTGATCGATTTCAGGAGCCTTAGCCGTTTGAGAAAATTCTTGTTCCAGGTTTTATGTTGTTCCGGATGTCTCACCGACCGCATAGAATGACTTACTTTGATAAAAGTCGGCATTATTGAGTTGGCTTTGGCAACCTTTCCTCCACTGCATATCAAAGTGATCGAGATTTTGTACAAGCTGTTCTCGCACCGCGAGAAACCGTTCAGCCATTCTCATTTCAATCGGAGTTAGTGTCGATCATTTAGTTTCTTGAAAGGCATTCTCCACAGCTTGCAACCGAGCGTTTTCAAGAATTAATGCGGTTTTGTTAAATGCAGGTTGGATGAGGTTGGTGTTAGCTAACTGAAGAGCCCTCTCTTCCAGCCTGATGAGCTTGTCCCAATATTTGTTCCCGCTCAAACCTGGAGCCATGTCGGATATCTTTGTTTCACATCGGAGCTTCACCCACAGGATATATGGAGCTATCGCTTCACTGACACCCTTGTTCATGTCCCTGATAAGTTCCTCGAAGACTTCATCTTCTTCCTCTACGGTAAAGGTAACCTCATCCCCGGTTACAACTTCTTGTTGAGGACCGATTTGCAGCATACATTTTCCTGTTACGGTTGAATCTTCGATAAGAACTCCTTTGCCTTTGTTGACCTGAACAGAAGCTTCAGGTATTGTGGCTGATTGGTTTTCTGGAGCTGTCTTGCCTCCTGCGGAACCGGAAGGTTCCTGTTCTTCAAAATTTCCCTCCAGAGCCGGAGGTGTAATCTCTGCTGTATTGGCCGCTTCTTCGACCGGTTGTGCTTCACTCTGATCAGGTATCTCAACCTGATCAACTGGCTTCCGACGACTTGAAACATCGTCCTCTTCGGTTTCCTTTGCAATATCTTGAACTTCGTTCTCAATTGCTTCAGAGGTATTTAAGCCTACGTCGACTAATACCTCTTCAATTCGTTTACTTGGTGACTTGGAGGTTTCAGAGTGAATGCTTACCTCTGCTTCCTCCTTCGAAACTGACTTGTTTTCTTGGCTCCCCGAAGATTCGGTTTGCCTTGGAGAATTGGATGGGACAGGAACGGGAATAACGGTGTTGATGGGAATGGGTTGAAAAATGTCTGCGGTTCTTTCTGGTGGATTATCCGAGGAGAGCGTTTTCTCAGAGTCCGCCGGTTTCCTTGAACTCTTCCTTGCAGCAGCCTTCTTCCTCCTCTTTGGTTCTGGTGGGGCTTCGGTTTCAACCGCTTTTCTTGCCGGTTTCTTCTGTCTGGTTTCTTCTTCAGCCGGAGCTGAGGAGCTTGTCCCTTTGGACGATTTCGTTCTTGAGGACTTGGGTTTGATCGTCTTCTCCGGTTTTTCGATCATTGACTCTGAGTCAAGAATAGTGGAGATTGGAAGCGGTTTACCTTCACCTAGTTCCACATTAAGGAACTCAAGGATTTTGACGATCTGCATTGCAAAGGCCTGCACCCGGCCATCTTTCTTTATCACCATCTGGCAGAATTCTTCGTAAATGACGTATCCCCAATCCACTTTGTCACCGCGGACAATGGCCAACAGCATTCTGAGTTTGAGTTTCGTCAGGTTGTCAAAAATACATCCTCTTCCCTAGATTGATCGGGCGATGACAGTCAACAGCCATCTGTATTCCGGTTTTAGCTTATTCCTCCGGCTAGAGTGGATCACCAGATCCTGACTTGAGAATGAAACCACCAACCGGGCAGCATTTGATTCTGCATCGGTTAGATCGGTCTTTAGGTCCAGACCGGTGTTGGGCAGACCGAGAACTTCAGCGAATAACTCCTCGGTGATAAGAATGGCTTTCCCATTGACTGTGGCTGAGACCTTCCTCTTCGAGAGTGTCGCCGTCGCCAGGAATTCCGTCACCGCCGCCGGATAAATGGTGAACGGACCAGACAGAAACTTTTCAAGCCCAGAATCTCTTAGAAGTTGAAGAACAGCCTTGTTTTTGTCATCAGCATATTCATCAATATCTGCGAAATCCACTTGCAACATCCATTGGAAAGGAGCTTTGCTTAGATCCATGATAATTTTGAGAAGAAGATATGAAGAACGATGAAGATCGGAGAGAAGAAAGCTTTTGAAGATCTGGAAATTTGTAGAGAGAGAAAGCACAAGTGTTGAATGCGAGGTTGTGAACTTATATACATGGCGGTTCCGAGCGGTTGGAAGATGAACCGTCGATTGATGTTTTTGGCGCCAATTTTCCCTCCAAAAGTTACTGCAGTAACTTTAGGCGGTAAATGCGGAAATTCAGTGGGCGGTAAATTTTGGGAGGTAAAACCGTGGGCGGTTAATGTTTTCAAATTTTTCATTTTTGCTCGATGTTCCGGTTTTACTTGAGGACTTGCTTAACCGGAAGTTGTTAGGTTAACTTTAAGTTTTTGTATGAGTTTTAGAAAACCGGAAGGAAGAATATGAATGAAAACCGGAGACTTTGAAGATTAAAATATTTCATAAATAAAGGAAGTGGTGAACATTTGAGCGGTTTTGGTCGTACAACAAAATGACCAGAAACCGGAAAAAAGAAAAAAAAGAATTTAGTCTTCTGTGAACCATCCCCCTTCCATCCTCCTTTCATACCACTTTTCCACGGTGTTTTCAGGTGATCGTTCCTCAATTCTTGTTATCCACCTGTGTATCATGAGTATGGTGATAGTGTTGGATGGTCCAACCGGAACACCGGTTCCAAGGTTGCGACGCTTGGACATCAGGAACCGGGTGATTTGAGGGGCGTAACTGGTCCTTCCCCTTGCAGCGGTCATGAGCTGCTTAAGTTTGTTGTAGAGGTAGGTTGCCCAGTTGATGGAGGAGTTGCGAATAATGGCTATCATAATGTCGAATGCCTCCCGGCTGTAGTTCTGGTTCGGCATTCGGCCTATGATAGACCTTTGGACCAAGTCATGCAGGACTTGGTAGTGAGGAGCGAGGGTCTCTTTCTTTCCAAAGTCCTTGATCGGAGTATCGGAAGAAGAGAAAATCTGGAAGAAGTCTTCCTTAGCCGGTAGGAACGGCGTTGGGAAGTCCGAAAAACCTTCGGTCGGAAGATGAAAGAAGTTGGCGAATTCCTCCTCGGTAAACTGGAGGAATTGGCCGTCGACGATGGTGCGGATGCTGCCATCATCTAGAATATGACCATTGTTGAAGAATTCACACACTTCCTCCACGAGGATGGTGTCTGAACCTTTAAGAAAGCCCTGGAGTCCTGAATCTATGATATGCTGAAAAATACATTCATAGAATGCACTATCTTTGATATCCTCAAAATCGATGATAAGGGTATTTCTGAGTTCGGCAGACATGATGATGAAGAGAGTGTTGGAAGGATTTTTCTTAACTTTCAAGTTTTAGAGAGACGGAGAACAAAGGGCGTGTTTTGAAAGTGAAGGAGTGAGCCTCCTTTTATAGCTTGGAACGATTGAGAGCATTTAATGGGAATATTTGAAAAATCTAGCCGTTTATGTCTAGTCATTAATGACTTTGTGATTTTTCCAAGAGAATACAAGCATGTCTTGTCTAATCACGTCAGGCATGCTTTTTGATAATGAGACTTTCTGTTTCCAAGAGATTTGATTTTTGATACGGCACATTGAATATTTGATCATTTATGATTTTTAAGTTTTAACTTAAAAGAGGAAAGAAATCTGATTCATTGATTGATGTACAAAACCGGTAGTACAGCAAAATTACCGGTTTTGGAAAGAAAATAAAGTTTGGACAAAGGAAAGTGTAGGCTAGACGTTGGATGATTCAGCCGCTTGATTTCTTCTAGCTTTCACCGCTTCCCACTGGTCGATCATCTCTTGTACTCTTTCCTTGGTGAGCACATGCCTTGGATGAAGAGTTACGAATGGTCCAGAGTGGATGTCCAGACTTGCACAGAAACTGCTCAGCTGAGGAGCGTAGCCGGTTTTGTTGGAGAGGAGCATCTTCTTCAGGTTACTGAAGATGATCCAGGACCAGTTAACTGGTGTCCCAACCGTTACAGCGATCATCATCTCGAAGATCCTTTGGGTGTAATAGTAACTTTTCTCTCTGCCCAAAACGGACTTTCCCAGAATCTCGCAGAGAAGCTGGTACTTATGAGAAAGTTGGCTTTTAGCACCCCCAGGGTTTAACCGGGATGTCAGATCCTGAGAACCGGCGACACATCTCTTCCATGGTCACCGGGGAGTATGTTAAGTCGGTTACCCCTTCATTGGGCAAACCGCAGTATACAGCGAAATCTGTCTCGTTGAATAAGAACTTTTGACCGTAGACTTGTGCAACGATGATATCTCGATGCACTTCCTTTTCGGTTTGGAAGAATTCTTCGACTACTAGGTAGTCAAGAATAAATCTGTTCTCTAGGAAACTTCTTAGCCCGCTTCTTTCTACGGCTAAGAACATTTCTTTGACTTCATGATCTTCATATTGGTAGATTGAATCAAACTCTGCCAATAGAATTTTCTTTGCTAAGGAGTTGGTGTTCATGTTCTTGAGAGAGAGGATTTATCTCAAGAATGATATTTATGAATAGTGATCTTGTGAAGTTTTGTGAAGGATTATAGTTGGTTTATATAGCCCGGGGTTCGGCTGGTTTTAATGAGTTTAAGCATGCTTGATGATGTCATCAGCTACTTAATAGACTTTAACTTGTTGAAGTAACTAAAGTTTATTTCCAAGGTAAAATCTAATTATTACCAAGATAATAATGATGACAAATATCTATTGACAGGATGTGAGTCTCCCTCTCTTGATGATGGACACATGTCGTCATCTTGATTGTGGTAGACTATTTTTATTGATTATAGGCTGCATTTTTCAAAATATGCATGAAAACTCAGTCAGTCATCCCAGGTTAACCGGAGAAGTTAAATCTATCAAACCAGAATGCATTTGTACTCAGCGGTTTTCCACGACCGGTTTTAGTAGGATATTTTATTCCGATTGTGAAGAAATGTTGATTTATGTCAACATTTGTTCAACTTTGGATTTATTATGTCCACTTTAACCTGGTTATTTCAACCGTATAGTAAATATACATGTGATTTGAAATTATGAAGTAATCGGGCATAACCGGAGACTTCCTCCCGGTTAGCATTTTTGATTTATCAATGGCCTATTTGAATATGGTTTGAGAAGCGATAGCTTCTCCCTGAACACATATCCCGCTTTCTTACATGCATGCATAATCATGATATCAATTGATTAAGATTAGTAAGTCCCAAAATATTTCGAAAGTGAGAAAACTTAGCTTCCTGTAGCGGCTTTGTGAATATATCCGCTACTTGTTGCTCGGTCGAGACATATTCCAGCCGGATGTGTTTCTCCTGAACATACTCCCGGATGAAATAGTGTCGAATGTCGATATGCTTTGTTCTTGAGTGCAACACCGGATTGTATGTAATCGCTATGGCGCTGGTGTTGTCACAGAAGATTGGAGATTCATTGGCTTCTATTCCAAAATCCCTTAGTTGCTGTTGGATCCAGAGAAGTTGTGCACAGCAGCTTCCAGCCGCTATGTACTCTGCCTCTGCGGTTGATGTTGCAACGGATGTTTGTTTCTTGCTGCTCCAAGTGACTAACCGGTCACCTAGGAACTGACAGGTTCCACTTGTGCTTTTTCTGTCGATTTTGCATCCTGCGTAATCGGCATCTGAGTAGCTTATAAGATTGAAACTTGAGTCTTTTGGGTACCAAAGTCCCACTTCTTGAGTTCCCTTTAGATATTTTAGAATTCTTTTGGCCGCCGTATAATGAGATTGCTTTGGATTTGCTTGGAACCTTCCGCACACTCCAACCGCAAACAAGATGTCAGGTCGACTGGCTGTTAGATATAGCAGTGATCCGATCATTCCTCGATAGGCTGTGATGTCAACGGCTTGACCATCATCATCTTTGTCCAGCTTTACTGAAGGACTCATTGGCGTAGCCGCTTCGGCACATGTATCCATTCCAATCTTTTTCAACAGTTCGGCTGTGTACTTCGTTTGACTTATGAAGGTTCCGGCTTCAATCTGCTTAACCTGAAGTCCTAGAAAGAAACTCAATTCTCCCATCATACTCATTTGAAATCTATCAGTCATCATTTTCGAAAACTTGTCACATAATTTTGGATCGGTTGATCCGAATATGATATCATCAACATAAATCTGAACACGTAAGATTTGTTCCTTCCTTTCAAACTTGAAAAGTGTTTTGTCTACCGATCCTATTGTAAATTTGTGATCAAATTGGAATTGTGTCAAAGTGTCATACCAAGCTCTTGGAGCTTGTTTCAAACCGTAAAGGGCTTTATTCAGCCGGTAAACATGGTTTTCGTGTTCTGGATTTTTAAAACCTAGAGGTTGGTTAACGTACACCTCTTCATTTACTTTGCCGTTTAGAAAAGCACTCTTAACATCCATTTGAAAAACTTTGAAATTTTTAAAAGCTGCATATGCTAAGAATATTCTGATGGCCTCAAGTCTAGCTACAGGGGCAAATGATTCTTCAAAATCAACGCCTTCTTCCTGTTTATAGCCTTGAGCCACTAACCGGGCTTTGTTCCTCGTAACTAAACCGTCTTCATTGAGTTTATTTCTGAATACCCATCGTGTTCCTATAACCGGTTTGTTTTTCGGTTTGGGAACTAAGTACCAGACTTTATTTCTCTCAAACTCGTTTAATTCCTCTTGCATTGCTAAGATCCAATCTGGATCTGACAATGTTTCATCCACCTTTTTCGGCTCAATTTGTGATATGAAAGCAGAGTTTTCATAGTGATCCAAATTTTGTTGCCTAGTTCGGACGGGTGAGGATATGTTACCTATTACTAGTTCAAGAGGATGATTCTTGTTCCTTATAAGGTTAATCCGAGACGTGTCTATCAAACTTTCGGTTGGCTGATCAAGGTTAGACTGATCGGTAGGTTGAACAGAGTCAGACCGACCGATTTCTTCAGTAGAAACCGAAGCGTCAACTTTCTGCGGTAAAGCAGCTTGATCAGGCTGAATTTCAGCATCAACCGCTTGGTCCTTCACAAAGCGTCTAAAAACCGAACCTCGTCTTCATCATCAGAATAGATATTAAAATTTTCCATTCTGTTGTGAAGGTCGAAGGGTAATGCAGTATTTCGTTCAACCGATTCATCGAAAACAACGTGTGCGGTTTCTTCAACTGTTAAAGTCCTAGTATTGTATATTCTGTAGGCTTTACTCACAGCTGAATATCCCAACATTATTCCCTCATCGGATTTAGCATCAAAAGCGGTCAAGTAATTCTTGCCGTTATTGTGAACAAAACATTTGCTACCAAAAATTCGAAAATACCGTACGCTTGGAATTTGATCAAAGTAAATTTCAAAAGGAGTTTTAGAAAACCGTTTAGTTACTAAAGATCGATTTTGTGTATAACACGCGGTGTTGATAGCTTCAGCCCAGAACTTCTGAGCGATACCCGAATCAGCTATCATTGACCTTGCGGCTTCCTTGAGAGTTCGGTTTCTTCTCTCAGCCAGGCCATTTTGTTGAGGAGTTCTGGCACTAGACAACTCGTGTCTAATACCGGAATCATCAAGAAAAGTAGTTAAGTTACTGTTTATAAACTCAGTTCCTCTATCACTTCTGATTTTATTCACTCGAATGGATTTTTCATTTTGTATTCTCAAAATCAATTTAATCAGGTTTGGTGTTGCTTGGTTCTTAGAATCTAGAAAAGTAACCCAAGTAAATTTGGAATAATCATCAATAACTACCATAGTATAATGCATGCCTCCTAAACTAGTTACTTTAACCAGACCAAACAGATCCATATGCAAGAGTTCTAAGCATCGTTCAGATTGATAATTTCCTTTACTTTTGAAAGATGATTTTACTTGTTTTCCCATTTGACATGCAGCACATATTTTATCTTTTGAAAACTTAACGTTTGGAAAACCGTGAACTAGTTCCTTGGAACAGATGAAGTTAATCGTTTTGAAATTCAAGTGGTTTAACCGTTTATGCCAAAGCCAGTTTGGATCATTTCCGGCTATCATACACACAGGTTTTTCAAAATCAATTTTGCAATCAACTTTGTAAATGTTTCCTATTCGGTTACCGGTTAACAAAATGTCATTATCCTGGTTTTTAACTAAACATGAGTTTTTATGAAATTTAACTTTATAGCCCACATCACACATTTGGCTTATGCTTAACAGGTTAAAACGCAATTCTTCTACTAAGAGTACATTACTTATAGACAGATTACCATGGACAATCTTACCCTTGCCCACGGTTTTACCTTTCGAGTTGTCTCCGAATGTGATGATTGCTCCGGTTTCATACTTGATATCGGTTAGTAGTTCTTTGTTTCCGGTCATATGCCTTGAGCATCCGCTGTCCAGGTACCATTCTGAATTCTTTAGCCGGTTGCTCCTTCTGACCTGCAACAAACAATTATTTACACCTTTTTGGTACCCACATTCAGTTGGGTCCATGGTTGATTAGTCACTTTGGGATCCAGACTTGAATGAGTCGGATCACTTTCCCGGTATCTGTTTTTATAGTCTTTGGCTTAACTTCTTGGTTGTTGCTCAAGAATGCCTTATGTTGTGATGAGTTTTTTTGATGTCGAGTTTTATTCGGTTTACTTGGTTTCCGGTTGACTTTCCTTCTCTCATGATGAAGCCATTTTTCAGATTCGTTAGGACTAACATACTTAAGCGTTTCTTCCGGTTTTAGGTCATTTTCGGTTTGTGAACTCTTGACAAATTTTATAAACGGAAGATTATTTTTCGTGAGTTTTATTCCGTTAGGTTGTTTTGATTCGTTTTGTTTATTTGGTTCATACCGATACCATACCTACACTTAGGGTGTCTTTTATAGTTACACATTTGTTTCACTGCTTGACGTGATCTCTCCCACGCAGCCGTGACGTACATTGCTCGTTCATCGGTTTCGGTTACCGGTTGAACTGTCTTCTCATTATCGGAGAATAGTTCATCCGGTTCATACATTTCGATTTCACATGTTTTATCATATACATTATTTATCTGTTCGGTTTGAGTTTCTACAGGGATCGGTATGTACGCAGATATGTTTCTGAACTCAGCAACCATTTGGTTGAGTGCAGAAACTAGATCTTCTTTGGTAAACTCGTCAGAGGAGAAATCAAATACCTCTTCGTCATTTGCCATGAAGCAGGTTACTTTCTCTTCACCATCTTCATTATCGGAGTATGCCCACTCGCTTCCGCCGTCGGATGCAATGAGTGCCTTTTGAATCTCCTTTCCTTCGTCAGCATGTTGATCATTGTTTCTCCGGTAGTCGTTTCGTTGGTTGTTGTTTCCCCGGTAGTTGTTCCCTTGGTAGTTGTTTCCCTGGTACCGGTTGCTTTGATAGTTGTTTCCCTGATAGTTGTTTCCTTGATAGTTTCCTTCCAGTTTTCTATCGTCTCTCCTTGGTTTTCTACACTCTGACCTGAAATGTCCAAAACTGTTACAGTTATAACATCTCTTGTTTGATTTATCTACATAGTTATAATTAAAATCATTATTAGATGGTGGCTGGCTCTTCTTCATGAATTTCCCGAATTTCTGAGCTAGCATCGCCATCACATCTTCAGTAATTTGATCGGGGTTTTTGACTGGAGCCGAAACGGTTGATACTTGGACCGCCGGTTCCACCGATGTAACCAAAGCTCTGGTTGCGGATGATGTGGATGCTTCGTCTTCGATCCGAGACTTGATCTCGAATTCGTAGGCTTTTAGATCCTCGAACACATCATGCAACTTCATCTGCCCAAGGGTGCTCGACTCCCTCATCACCATGGTCTTGATATCCCACGTGCTTGGCAAAGATCTTAGGGCTTTAATGATTACTTCTCGGTTGTCATACTTCTTTCCGAGTGTTTGAAGTTCGTTGATTACACTGGTGAACCGGTTGCTAAATTCTTTCATGTTTTCCCCCGGTTTCATCCTGATATTTTCATACT
Source organism: Impatiens glandulifera (assembly GCF_907164915.1). Classification (NCBI taxonomy): domain Eukaryota; kingdom Viridiplantae; phylum Streptophyta; class Magnoliopsida; order Ericales; family Balsaminaceae; genus Impatiens; species Impatiens glandulifera. The sequence continues at coordinate 113,833,789 of NC_061862.1, read as the reverse complement.
TCTGTGTAGCCACCAAGATTTAGTTCTCCTTAGTTCTTTCGTTTCCCTCGTGGATCTGAATGATCGTTTTCCAGGCTTCCTTTACATTTTCACACTCTGATATTTTGTTCAAAGTGTTATCATCTATAGCCTTGTAGATGTGCCTCATGCAATGGTTGTCCAGGTTACTCCGTCTTTGATCTTCACTCGTCCATAGTTCTGCCTCCTTGTTGATCTTGATCGGTCCCTCTTTCAGGACTCGGCTCATCTCATCATCTAACGTTATCAGATGTAGATACATCTGCTTCTTCCAACTGCTAAACGCTTCGCTGTTTAGCATTGGCGGCTTGTCGCTGTGGGTCATGCTTCCCATCTTCTTTGGTTGCTTGAATGCTGAGAACCTCGCTCTGATACCACTTGTTAGGATCGGGGACGCCCTTGGAGGACCGGGGTGTTTCCGGTTTCGGGAAGGGTGGCCTCTTACAACACACAACACTCTTTGGTGATAGTCCGATTAGAGACTAAAACCTTTCTCAGCACTACACAACCTGTCACAGACTCTTGAACCGGGTTCAAGGGCGGAAATGTCTGTTTCAGGTTGAAGCAACGTTTGCGACTTTAGATGATGTTTTAGGAGGAGTCGGTTTTATGGATATGAGTGACCGGTTTTAGGAGTACGATTTGTTTGAGGTTTAAGTTAAGTAAGCAAGAAATGAAAGCGAAAGATAGAACACGAGACAAGGATTTGTTTATGGATGTTCGGAGCAAACCCTCCTACGTCACCCCTTCTTCTCAGGTTATGAGAAGGATCTCCACTAACTTTTATAGTTAACAACAGTACCTCCGGTCGAGCCCAACTTCGCTACTCGCCGATTACACCAAACTCACACTTTGATGTAATACAACAACTCAACACAATACACACAGAAAGCTTCCAGTTTTGGACACACCGGTTTTGGAATATAATAGTTTATCTCTCTAGAACTTAATGCTTTTCGTAATCCGTGACTTTACAACTGTGTTCGTAACCCTTGCATTTAATGAGGACGTTTGATCTTCCTTTTATAGCTGAAAGTAGCCAACGGTCACTTTCTTCTCTCTCTTCTGGATTGGTTGATCATTATCACGCCGGTGCAGAGAGGTTGCTTGCACGCTTCACCTTCCTCAACACCTGGCCGTCATGCAGGTAACTCTGAGCGGAAGATGACATAATCGGTTTTCAGATTTGGACACGTGCTGGTCATCCACCTTAGGTTGTCAACTTCGGATCAATAAAGCATCATTGCTTTCCTCGCATGCTTCCGATCGGATCCGATCTTCTTTTATTCCTTCAAGACACGTTTCTTTCGTCATGGTACGTCACTCTTGAAGTTTGAATCTTCCGGTTTTTGTGTCTTGTGCTGTATGATCCGGCTGGTATGTAAGTTTTTGTCTTGGCTAACCGGTCGCTTGAGAAAGTGAAAACTGGTTCCTCTGATCTTTAACTTGATCACTTGAAACTGGTTTCTTTGAAGTATAGCAGCAACCGGTTTTGATACCCCAACCGGTTCATACGGTTTTGATCTGTACCTGCACATGAAAGTTAACAACTGTTTAGTTCGTCTGGCCGGTTCCAAAAATTAACTTACTTAATTTTTCTATCAATTTCTCCCTTTTTGATTATTTAGAATAAATATTCAAAAATCGTAATGTGTGGCCAGTTTAAAATTAATCTACTTAATTTTTCTATCAATTTCTCCCTTTTTGATTATTTAGAATAAATATTCAAAACTTGTAATGAGTGGCCGGTTTTGAAAAATTTGCTTACTGGCCGGTTAGAAAAATTAACTTTCTTAATTTTTCTATCATGCTCCATTTAAGTATCCCTCCTCAGTTTAACGAAATACGTGGATATAAATTTAAGAACATCGCTCATCTATTTAGCGAAATACTCGATTTAAGTATTGATCCTCAGTTTAGCAAAATACTTGGATATTAATTTAAGAAAATCCCTCCTCTATTTAGTAAAATATTCGATTTAAATATCGCTCCTTAGTTTAGCAAAATACTTTTGATTTGAATAATAAATTATTTTTAATTCCAGAGTTTAAACCATTTTAACCATTATAGTGTGACTACTTTTCATCTCTTTTCCGACGTTTCGTCACATTGAAGCATCTTTAGAAATTAGTTTCGTACATTCTTCCTTAGGGTATGTTGAGAGGAGACTGCATGCAACTGGCGTTCTTTAAGGTTGACGACATCGCTTGAGAGACTTGTCTTTCATCGAGACGTTTTACCTAAAGTTTTTCGAGGGATTTACTGGCTCAAACTTCATTAGACGTTTATTTTATGCTTAATCTTTCAACCATGCACCAAGAGGTGTAGTCTCGCTTCTCAGACCTAGAGGTCATGTGTTTTAGATTCTAAGGCCTTTGGGCTCTTTTCTATACTCAAGGTATATCTGATGAAATCGAAACTTTCTTGTTCTTTCTTAGCAATTTAGACGAGAGTCTAGATGAACAACAAATGGTGATTTCAAAATCTCAACCTTTGTGAGTATTCCCTCTTTTGATGATGACCTAGGTGTATCCAATAGATTCAAATACTTTGTTCTTGATTGGAAAGTTAGAAAAGAGTCTAGATGAACAATAATATTATGTTTTGTAACTCACCCAACATAGTGTCGTTTGATCGTTTTTTTCTGAGGTCATAGACTTTTGTGCTTGACCTTTTTTGAGGCGAAACATCACATCCGTTGACAACATGGTTCTAAGTTTAGAAATTCGTCTTTTACGAGCTCCCTCTTAAAAGTCTGGATTTTAAGATTTTATCTTAGTTCGAGGTAGATCTGTTTGCGAAGCTGTTGGTCAAATTATTTTGACTAAAGGTCAAACTATTTTGACTAACGATATTTTGATGATGAACTTGTGTAAAACTTAAATAATAATGAAACTAAGTCGTCTAATTGTTTTTGTGCAGGTGCATCAAAACGTGCTAAGTTAGACTTAGCTTGAATCAGGTTCATTAGACGTGTGTTGGTTATTAGACGTACGTTGTTAGACATGTAGTCTAACAGACGTAGTTAGACGTGCAGTCTAACAGATACGTAGTTAGACGTGCAGTCTAACAGATACGTAGTTAGACGTGCAGTCTAACAGATACGTAGTTAGACGTGCAGTCTAACAGATACGTAGTTAGACGTGCAGTCTAACAGATACATAGTTAGACGTGTAGTCTAACAGATACGTAGTTAGACGTGTAGTCTAACAGATACGTAGTTAGACGTGCAGTCTAATAGATGAAAGTTAGATACAGGGAGTGTAACTCCTTCAGATTAGTCTGAAGGGACACATAGTTAAACGTGTCAGCTAACTACATTAGACTTGGTGGTCTAATAGATCCTAATATTAAACGGGGGCGTCTAACTTCATTAGACTTGGCAGTCTAATGGAGAACGTCTAATGCCTCGCTTCAACAGTTGCTTTAGGTTAGCATCCGTCTACCCACGATCAACTAGTTGTACGCTACTCCTGCTCCACTAATCCATGTAGATAAGTACGACAGCCAGTTGAATCCAATGAATGAATGTCACGTAAGCAAATATTCTTCCCACTACTTGTTTCTTGCAGGACAATCCTAAAAGAATATTCGGCGCACTACCAGATTGGTGCGGCCACGATCTTTGTACACAGTGTCTGCTATACCTGTGTACTTTGGAGGCTTTCCAATGAGTGCTTGCTACGTGTCAATATAGAATATTCGATCGTTGGTACATGTTCTCTATTTATAGATCCTCAAAGACAACGGACGACGAAGGAATCAACAAGCCAGCCTGCCGAACTTACAATCGATCTCACGAATTGCTCACTTGTTTACTTACTGTATTTTGTACATCAAGAGAGAGTTAGAATCAAAGTATTGTCTAGCTGAGTGTTATTCTTCAACATTCTGTAAGTTGAACAGAGTCTGTTCTGTTCAACAGTGAGCTAGCTTTGAAACTGTATTTGATTTTAAGAAAAGTATAGTGAATCCTTCCGGTGGTTGGAAGAAGGGCGACGTAGGAGAGTTTTTCTCCAAACATCCATAAACAACTCTCTGCATCTTTTAAATTTTGTCCTTCATTCTTTCATTCGTACTTAGCTTCAAACCCAATAAAACGTTTCCGCACTTGAATCCTTTCAAGAGTTTGCAAAAGTATGTGAAGAATAGAAAGTGATATTAATCCTAACAGGATTTCTATCAAATCGTTTTCCAAAAGTTGTCATCAATAGTTAGACCCCTGTCTCTATTGGTGCCACCGATCCATTCAATTGGTATCAGAGCCCTATTTCTATTCTCAAGTTTTAAAGAACCTGAATCATGTCTATCATCAATGAGATCCCTCTTCTTTCGAAAGAAAACTACGATTATTGGATGATGAGAATGCAAGTGCACTTGGTTGCTCTCGATTGCAATATGTAGAGTGTCATTACTGATGGTCCCATAAAGATTGCGAAGCCAAGATGTGATTGGATAAATGAAGATAAGATGACCAACAATCTAGACAACGTTGCCAAAGATATCTTGTATCAATCGATCAACATGAACATATTTTACGAGATCAAATCATGCTCCTCTACTAAAGATATTTAGGAGAAGCTGATTCAGATCTATGGCCGTAACGTTCAAACTAAGAAGAACCAAAAAGATCAGAAAGTTTTTATGTGTGCTGAAAATAAGTCCAAATGGGTCGATAACGATTCAGAGGACTCTCCTATTGAAAAGGATACACAAGTCGTCACAAGCTTGATGGAAGATGATCAATCCAAGGTAAATGATCATGATCTTTCCCCACCAGAATTTACCAACGAGGAGTTAATTACTACACTCAATGATATGGTCATTGAGTACAAGAAGTTTTCAGATTCCTTTTATGAAATGAAAGCAAAGTATGAAACCAATATTCCTTCTTCACATAAAATTTCTAAATCAAATGTTTTTGAAAAGAAAGTGGTCGAGATCTCATCTGAGAATGAGATACTCAAGGAACAGATTCAAATTCTTTCTTCTGAAAACAAGAGATTAAACTATGTGGTTAGTGCGTGGACAAGGTCTGGAGAAGCTGTTAAATATTAGATTAGTCTGTTGAAGACTGCTGGATCTAAATATTGTTTAGGATTTGATAGCGATGACCCAAACCAATCCCGCAAAAAGTTAAAATCAGTAATTGACAAGTTGAAGCCAATAAGTTTTGTCAAAGGAAGTTTAACTGACAATGAACCTGATCCAATTCATGCAGAGTTATCTTTGAAGAATAAAATAACTTATGTTTCTCCAACTATTAGCTAGCTGAAAAATAAGTTAGATGCAGCCAGTAAGTCTGGAAATCTAAAACTTGACAAGAAGTCAAGTATTTTTAAAAGAAAATCATCTTCAAACGCTAAGGGATCAGAGGCTAGCAGGAAGGCGTCTGCTATGTCAAAATCATACGCATTAATCACAACTCAAAATGATAAATCCATCAAAATAACTCAAATATGGATTCCTAAGGGACTGATTGACCGATGACCCAAGTGAATGTGGGTACCAAACGATTGTAAATATTATTTTGTGTAGGTACATGAAAGTGATTGCTTGGAGGATTGTGTCTGGTATCTGGACAGTGGTTGTTCCAGACATATGACAGGAAACATACGACTTCTTACTGATATAGCAGATTGCTCAGGTCCTAAGATCACATTTGGTGACAACAAAAAGGGTAAGACCATGGGTAAGTGTAAGATTATCCATGGTAATCTAACCATTAATGACGTGTTACTTGTTGACAATCTGTGCTACAACTTGATTAGTATTAGTCAACTATGTGATAACGTTTTGTCTGTTGATTTTCAAACTCATACATGCCTAGTTAAGGATCAACATGGTAATACTTTATTAACTGGAAGCAGAGTACCTTGCTACAGGTAGTTGTTGTTCTCAGCTTTTGTGGGTTCAACAACAGCTAAGGGACTATGGGATTGAGGCAGAAGAATCTCCAATTTTCTGCGACAACACAAGTGTTATCGCAATCACCTACAATCCAGTTTTGCACTCTCGGACAAAGCACATCAAAATCAGACATCATTTCATCCGAGAGCATGTCAATCTAGAGCAAATCCACCTTGAATACATCCTAACTGATCAACAAACTGCAGACATCTTCACGAAGCCTCTACCCGAAACTAAGTTTTCTCACTTTAAAAATATTTTAGGACTTGTTGATCTTGACTAATTTTATTATATGCATGAACTGAGGGGAAACCTATTATTCAAATGTAGTCGGACAGACAAGTAGACAGAGGTCTTAATACGTCCAATGGATCAGTAATTTAAGAACCATAACTACTTGGACGCATGTCTGCTCAAGCGGTTTTTATCTTCTCTTGGATATATATCTTGGTTAATAACCTGTGCGGTTAGACGTTGATGTCTAATAGACGGTTAGACATGTATAAGACGAGCAATTGGAAACTCACGTCTAACCGAACACACGTCTAGCACGTGGTGTTTATGCGTAATTAGACGTTCTAAGTCTAATAGACTTGTGACCGTCTACAAGACAAGCGTGATTAGACGTTGACGTCTAATAAACGCATTTCCAAATTAAAAGTAAAGAATGTGGAAAGTAAATTAGACGTCTAACTACTTGTGTACTTAGACTTTTCATCTTTTAGCTATTGGGACAGCTGTCCTCTGTCACTATATCTGTCCATGTACTTTTCCGCCAAAAATAAACTAGTCACTTCTCAAATAGATTGAAGACAAGTGTCTTTCAATGTTTAAAAGAGTTACTAAAATTTTTGATAACTTTCAACTTTACATCTAATATTAATTGTACTCTTTCATGATTAATATTAAATGATAGTTGTGTCTCTTGGGAATAAGTTTATGAAATTTTTAACGGTTCATATAATCATGAAGTTAATAGTCACACGTTAGCTTTCCTATATTTAGTAAACGGTCATACTCAATGGGTTGAGTATCTCCTAATCCTCGTTTCTCTCTCTAGAATTCGAATCGCCAAGATCATGTGCTCATCTTGCTAAAATGTCTTTTCTCTCTCCAAAATCTCTGCAAATAGACTTTAAGACTGTTTCCACTTTAGTGATTCCAAAAATGGTTTCAATGTTTGAATCTCTAAAAGCCTCTGGGCTCAAGAAATTTTTGCGTACCCACTGCATTTTTCACGAACAGGCGGTTCGTGAATTCTTCAAAACTGTTGGTTTTCATCACAACAAGTATATTCGTGCGAATGTACTTAGCAAGAATATATGCTTCTCTAAAGAAACGTTTGGCATGTTCTTCAGACTTCCAACTGAAGGGATTTATGAGTTTTCCGCTTCCTCCAATGAAGTCCTGTCTGAATGATGTTCATTTTCTTAGATCAATACTTTGAAGGGCAACTGCTTTTGGTCGAATCTCACGGAAAGAGTATATATATATGAAGGTTGAGTATACCCTACTCAACGACATCATCTCCAAATCCATTCTTGCGAAGAACTCTTCCTACATCTACTATACGAAAGTCTTTGAAATAATGGTGGCAATCACAAGAGGTGTAGCCATCAACTGGTCAAAATTCCTCTTCAATAATCTGGTAAAAATGATTTTCTCTCGAAAGAAGATCTTCGGATACGATGCTCCCCTTAGCGCACTCCTTTGTTGTCTCTTTGTTGAACCTGGTCATGGGTTTCAGTTCAATCCATCTAAAGTCTTGAACAGCCCGAAGGTTCTCGACTATGTTCTTAGGGTGGGTAGGCTCAGGTCAAAGAAACGAAACAGGGATGCCTCTAATTCGGCTTTAAGTTTAGCCTTAGACATGGCCGTAGACTCCATTTCCGAATGATGTTAAAAAGGGGGAAAGAAAGGGAAAAGATTAGCCTTAGATTTAGGAGGAAGGAAATCTTTTGATGTTTTTGAAGGTTCTTGAATGTATAGCCTTAGACTTGGCTTTATGTTGTCCTTGTTTATCATTCTTTTGATGATGCTTATTTTTGAAAAATAATCCTGTTATTTCGAATCAAACTATCATTTTCTATGAAATATGAACAGTTTGTTGCTATTTACTACATTGTTGAATAATCTTATTCTATTCTAATCTTTTATTTAAGTTTTAACATCATCAAAAAGGGGGAAATTGTTGGGTTAAATTATTTTAACTAAAGGTCAAACTATTTTGACTAACGATATTTTGATGATGAACTTGTGTAAAACTTAAATAATAATGAAACTAAGTCGTCTAATTATTTTTGTGCAGGTGCATCAAAACGTGCTAAGTTAGACTTAGCTTGAATCAGGTTCATTAGACGTGTTAGTTATTAGACATACGTTGTTAGACATGCAGTCTAATAGATACGCAGTTAGATGTGCAGTCTAATAGACGTAGTTAGACGTGCAGTCTAACAGATACGTAGTTAGACGTGCAGTCTAAGAGATACGTAGTTATATGTGTAGTTTAACAGACATAGTTAGACGTGCAGTCTAACAGATACGTAATTATACGTACAGTCTAACTGATACGTAGTTAGACGTGTAGTCTTACAGATACGTAGTTAAACGTGCAGTCTAACAAATACATAGATAGACGTGTAGTCTAACAGATACGTTGTTAGATGTGTAGTCTAACAAATATGTAGTTAGACGTGCAGTCTAACAAATACGTAGTTAGACGTGCAGTCTAACAGATACGTAGTTAGACGTGCAGTCTAACAGATACGTAGTTAGACGTGCAGTCTAACAGATACGTAGTTAGACGTGCAGTCTAACAGATACATAGTTAGACGTGTAGTCTAATAGCTACGTAGTTAGACGTGTAGTCTAACAAACGTAGTTAGACGTGCAGTCTAACAGGCGTAGTTAGACGTGCAGTCTAACAGATACGTAGTTAGACGTGTAGTCTAACAAATGAAAGTTAGACACAAGGAGTCTAACTCCTTCAGATTAATCTAAAGGGATACGTAGTTAGACGACGTCTAACTCCATTAGACTTGGTGGTCTAATGGATCGTGATATTAGACGGGGGCGTCTAACTTCATTATAATTGGAAGTCTAAGGGAGCATGTCTAATGCCTCGCTTCAGCAGTTGCTTGAAGTTAGCATCCGTCTACCCACGATCAACTAGTTGTACGTTACTCCTGCTCCACTAATCCGTGCAGATCAGTACGACAGCCAGTTGCATCCAATGAATGAATGTCACGTAAGTAAATATTCTTCTCACTACTTGTTTCTTGTAGGACAATCCTAGAAGAATATTCGGCGCACTACCAGATTGGTATGGCCACGATCTTTGTACACAGTGTCTGATGTACCTTTGTACTATGAAGGTTGTCCAATGAGTGCTTGCTACGTGTTAATATAGAAGATTTGACAGTTGGTACCTGTTCTCTATTTATAGATCCTCAAGGACAACAGACGACGAAGAAATCAACAAGTCAGCCTGCCGAACTTACAATCGATCTCACGAATTGCTCACTTGTTTACTTACTGTGTTTTGTACATCAAGAGAGATATAGAATCAAAGTATTGTCTAGCTGAGTGATATTCTTCAACATTCTATAAGTTGAATAGAGTCTGTTTTGTTCAACAGTGAGCTAGATTTGAAACTGTATTTGATTCTAAAAAAAGTATAGTGAATCCTTCCGGTGATTGGAAGAAGGGGTGATGTATGAGAGTTTTGCTTCGAACATCCATAAACAACTCTCTATATCTTTTACATTCTGTCCTTCATTCTTTCATTCGTTCTTAGCTTTAAACTCAAACAAACGTTTCCGCACTTGAATCCCTTTAAGAGTTTGCAAAAGTTTGTGAAGAATAGAAAGTGATATTAATCCTTAACAGGATTTCTATCAAACCGTTTTCTAGAAGTTGTCATCAATAGTTAGACCCATGTCTCTATTTGTGCCACCGATCCTTTCAGAAGCGCCTTACTCGAATTCCACCATTCACATCGGCTCGACAAGAGACATTCTTTGGGGGAATGTCATTTCCCGCATCCCTACTTATTTCTTATGCTTGTTCATCTCTTTGCATGGCACTCGAAAGGTTCAAAGGTCCGAATCATTTTATCTTCCAAAAATTCCTCTAGTATCGATATAGAGGTTTAATTGTTTTGGATATATTTGTAATTCCATGTTCTAGTTGGCTTGAAGTCTGTGGGGATGTCTTTTATCCCAGCCCAAGAATTGACTTGCTAGGGATTGTACTTTGTTTTTTTTAATCATTTTTATTTTAATAAAAATACCCCTAGTACTGACATAAGGGTTTTGTATTTTTATTTGGACTGGGCTCGTGACAAGCTGCCTACGTATTCTCATAAAAGGAGAAATCAGGTCTGAACGTAGTTCGAAATTGTATCAAAGATAGATTGTGATTCTAAGTTTTTATGTGGATTGTCTCTTAAGTTTCTACTGGAATGACAATTGACTTAAGTTATGAAAATTTCTTAAGTTTCTACTAGAATGACAATTGACTTAAGGCTAGGTATGTGATGATTTATTTTTCATCTTTTAAAATACCCCCAGTGTTAACATAGGAGTTTGGTTATTTTGAATTAATTAGGATCGAGCTCATGATAAGATGCCTACGTATTCTCATAAAAGGATAAATCAAGTTCGAACGTAGTTTCAAAATTGTACACAGATAGATCGTGATTCCATGTTGGATGCTGTACGATTTGGACTCTCGTATTGTGGAGTCACGTTTATTATTGTGTTAGGGACTAGCAAGTGTGTTTGTTGGGGTTTACTAGATGTTCAGTCCCTTTTGTGAACCGCTAGGGAATGTTTATTTTTATTTATTTGTCAAATTTTGGATTATATTGTTATTGGGACTGCACCTATGACAGTCTGCCTACGTACTCTTATCACAAGAAGAGATCAAGTCTGAACGTGGTTCAGTTCATGTTAGTCTAAACTAAAGTTTGAGGATGTGTTTTAAATTAAGTTTTAAGTTTGAATTTTATTGGGACCAAATTCGTGACAGGCTGCCTACGTACTCTCATAACAAGGAGAGATCAAATCTGAACGTATTTTAGTCCACGTTAGTTTGAACTAAAATTTTGAGGATGAGTTTTAAATTGAGTTTTAAATGGAATTTTATTGGGACTGAACCCGTGACATGGTGCCTACGTACTCTCATAACAAGGAGAGATTATGTCCAAACGTAGTTCAGTCCACGTTAGTCTGAACTGATTGGGGGTTTCATGAATGGATTTCATCATGCATGCTCTAGACAAAGTATCTTTTGAGCATATCAACGTTGAAGGGTGTTGCTAATTCTTCTTCATCTATAGTGGTCAATCGGGTGGTGCCATCTAAGATTACCTTCTTGACAATGTAGGGTCCTTCCCATGGGGTTTAGAATTTACTTCTAGGGTCTGGTATCTGTATATTCTTCTTTAAGACTAGATCGTCGTCTTGGATGTTCTAAGGCTTGACCTTTTTGTTGAATGCTCTGGACATTCATCTTTGATGTGCTTGCGTGTGGCATAACATGTCTAGCCTCTTATCTTCCATAAGGGCTAGTTCATTGTACCATGACTTACATCAATCTTCCACCACTTGTGTCTCGAGGATAACTCTTAAAGTAGGGGTATCGATTTTGATTTGTTGCATTGTGTTGGGTCAAATTATTTTGACTAAGTGTCAAAATATTTTGACTATTGAAATTTTATAATGAGTGTGTATAAAACATAATTTAAGCCGTCTAATCGCTTTTGGTGCAGGTGTATCGAAAACGGGTTATATTAGACTAAGTCTTAATGAGGTTCACTAGACTGATTGGCCATTAGATGTTTTGAGTTAGACGTGCAGTCTAACAGACGTAGTTAGACGTGCAGTTTAACAGATACGTAGTTAGACGTGCAGTCTAACGGATACGTAGTTAGACGTGCAGTCTAACAGACGTAGTTAGACGTGCAGTCTAACAGATACGTAGTTACACGTGCAGTCTAATAGACGTAGTTAGACGTGTAGTCTAACAGATACGTAATTAGACGTGCAGTCTAACGGATACGTAGTTAGACGTGTAGTCTAATAGACGTAGTTAGACGTGCAGTCTAACAGACGTAGTTAGACGTGTAGTCTAACGGATACATAGTTAGACGTGCATTATAACGGAGATAGACGTGCAGTCTAACGGAGATAGACGTGTAGTCTAACGGATACGTAGATAGACGTGCATTCTAACGGATATGTAGTTAGACGTGCAATCTAACGGATACGTAGTTAGACGTGCAGTCTAACGTATAAGAGTTATACGTGCTGTCTAACTCCTTCAGATTAGTCTGAAGAGATACGTAGTTAGACGTGCAGTCTAACGGATACGTAGTTAGACGTGCAGTCTAACAGATACGTAGTTAGACGTGCAGTCTAATAGATACGTAGTTAGACGTGCAGTCTAATAGACGTAGTTAGACGTATAGTCTAACAGATACGTAGTTAGACGTGTAGTCTAACGAATACGTAGTTAGACGTGTAGTCTAATGGATACGTCTAACAAACGTAGTTAGATGTGCAGTCTAACGGATACGTAGTTAGACGTGCAGTCTAACAGACGTAGTTAGACGTGTAGTCTAACGGATACGTAGTTAGACGTGCAGTCTAACGGATATGTAGTTAGACATGCAGTCTAATGTATGAGAGTTAGACGTGCAGTCTAACTCCTTCAGATTAGTCTGAAGGGATGCATAGTTAGAAGAGCTATCTAACAAATGAGAGTTAGACGTGCAGTCTAACTCCTTCAGATTAGTTTGTAGAGAACTATAATTAGACGTGTCGTCTAATCCCATTAGACCAGGTGGTCTAATGGATCCTGCTATTAGACGTGGGCATCTAATTTCATTAGACGAGCTCGTCTAAGTGAAATACGTCTAATTCCATGTTTAAAGAAGTTGCTTGCAGCTAGCATACGTCTACCCACGATCAACTAGTTGTACGCTACTCCTGCTACACTTTCCAGTGAAGATCAGTACGACAGCGAGTTACAACCAATTGATTAATGACACGTAAGCAAATATTCTTCCCACTACTTGTCTTTGTAGGAATATCCTAGAAAAATATTTCGCGCACTACCAGATTGGTACGGCCAAGATCCTGGTGCTCAGAGTCTACTATGTACAATGGAGGCATTCCAATGGAAGCTCGTCACGTGTCATTATATAAGATTCGACTGTTGGTACCTGCTCCTTATTTAAAGATCTTCAAGGACAATGGCAGAATTTCCACAACCATTGACGAAATACTACTACTGAACATTGAGAAATACGCATATGAGAGATCTATTGTATTTACAATCTTAAGAGTTTCTTTCTTGCTTTACTGTGTGTTTTATGAAGAGAGAGTTAGAATCAAAGCTCTATTTTAGCTGAGTGATATACTTCATCATATTGTAAGTTGAACAGAGTCTGTTTTGTTCAACAGTGAGCTAATCGTGCTACTGAATTTGATTCTAAGAATCTTATAGTGAATACTTCCGGTGGTTGGAAGAAGGGGTGACGTAGGAGAGTTTGCTCTGAACATCCATGAACAAACTATTGTGTTATTCTAATTCTGTCATCTTCTCAATCTTAGTTCTTAGCTTCAAACTTGAGCAAACGTTTCCGCACTTGAATCGTTCAAGAGTTTGCAAAGGTTTGTGCAGAATAGAAAGTGATTTAAATCCTTAACAGTATTTATATCAAACTGTTTTTCTTAAGTCGTCATCAATAGTCAGACCCCAGTATCTATTGATTACGCTGATCCTATCAATTGGTATCAGAGCTCTGTTTCTATTCTCAAGCATCATGAACGTGAATTATGTCTATCATCAACGAGATCCCCATTCTGTCAAGGGAAAACTGCGAATATTGGATGATGAGAATGCAAGCTCACTTGATTGCTCTTGATTGTGATATGTGGAGCGTCATTACCGATGGCCCCATAAAGATTGCAAAGCCAAGATGTGAGTGGACTACTGAAGATAAGATTACCAACAATCTGGACAATGTGGTCAAGAATATTATATATCAATCAATCAACATGAACATATTCTACGAGATCAAGTCATGTTCCTCTGCTAAAGAAATATGGGAGAAGTTGACTCAAATTTATGGTCGAAATGTTCAAGCAAAGAAGAATCGGAAGGATTAGAAAGTTTTCATGTGTGTTGAAAACAAATCCAAATGGGCCGACAGCGATTTAGAGGATTCTCCTGCAGAAAAAGAGACTGAAACTGTAGCATGTTTGATGGCAGACGATCAATCCAAGGTAAATGATGTTTCTACACCAGAATTTACCAACGAAGAGTTAACTAAATGGCCATTGAGTACAAGAAGTTATCAGATTCATTTTATGAAATGAAAGTAAAATATGAGGCCAACATTTCTTCTTCACATAAAACTTCTGAAACAAATGTTTTTGAAAAGAAAGTAGTAGAGATTTCATTTGAGAATGAGATGCTCAAAGAACAGATTCAACCTCTTTCTTCTGAAAACAAAAGACTAAACTATGTTGTTAGTGCTTGGACAAGGTTTGGAGAAGTTGTCAAACATTATATTAATCTATTGAAACCTTCTGGATCTAGATCCAGTTTAGGATTTGATGGCAATAATCCAAACCAGTCCTGCAAAGAGTCAAACTTAGCAAATGACAAGCTTAAGCCTATAAACTTTGTCAAAGGGAGTTTAACTGATAGTGAATCTGATCCAGCTCATGAAGAAGTTGCTTTGAAGAATGAAATAACTTATGTTCCGCCGACTGTTAGCTGACTGAAAAATAAGTTAGAAGCAGCTAGCAAGTCTGGCAATCTAAAACTTGGCAAGAAGTAAATAATTTCTAAAAGAAAATCATCTTCAAAGATTAAGGGATCAGTGGCTAGCAGGAAGGCATCTATGTCGATAATCATACGCATTAATTACTGCACAAAATGAAAAATCTATCAGAATAACTCAAATATGGATTCTTAAGGGACTAATTGAACGAGGACCCAATTAAATGTGGGTACCAAAAGATTGTATATATTGTTTTGTGTAGGTACAAGTGAATGATGGTCTCGAGGAATCTGTGTGGTATCTAGATAGCGGCTGTTCCAGGCATATGATAGGAAACAGACGGCTTCTCACTGATATAGCAGATTGTTCTGGACCTAAGATTACTTTTGGTGACAACAAGAAGGGTAAGACCATGGGTAAGGGTAATATTATCTATGGTAATCTAACCATTAATGATATGCTACTTGTTGACAATCTGTACTATAACCTGATTAGTATTAGTCAGTTATGTGATAATGGTCTATCAGTTGATTTTCAAACTCATGCATGCCTAGTTAAGGATCAACATGGTAATACGTTATTAACCGGTAGTAGATTAGGAAACTCATATAAAATGAATTGGCAAAAAGAATCTTCTGATCCTATGTGCATGATAGCCAAGAACGACCAGAAATAGTTATGGCATAAAAGGTTAAACCATCTGAATTTTAAAACTAACTTCAACATTTGTTCAAACAATTTAGTTATTGGTTTACCTAAACTTCAGTTTTCTAAGGACAATGTATGTTCTGCTTGCCAGTTAGGGAAACATGGCAGATCATCGTTCAAAAGTAAAAGGAAATCTCAATTTAGAATTGTTACATATAGATCTGTTTCCAATTCCTGTAAAGAGCCTAGGAGGAATGAGATTTTCCCTAACTGTTATTGATGATTTTTCGCGATTTACATGGGTATCATTTTTACCATCAAAGGATAAAACTACTGAAAACTTGATTAGAATATTTAAAAGAATTCAGAATTAGAAATATTTGAATATTGCTTGCATTAGAAGTGACCAGGGAACTGAGTTCACTAACAGATATCTCACATCTTATCTCGAGGAGTCTGGGATTGGGCACGAGTTGTCTAGTGTCAGAACTCCACAGCAGAATGCATTGCTGATAGAAGAGTGAGGACTCTGAAGGAAGCAGCGATATCCATGCTAGCTGAATCAGATGTACCTTAGAGGTTCTAGGAAGAAGCCATAAACACAGCTTGTTATACACAAAATCGATCAATAATTAACAAACGTTTTGATAAAACTCCCTATGAACTGTATTACGGGAGAATTCTCACAGTTTCATACTTCAAAGTATTTGGGTGTAAATATTTTATTCATAATAATGGAAAGGTTTATTTGACCGGTTTTGATGTTAAAGCAGATGCTGAATTCATGCTAGGATATTCCTCAGTAAGCAAGGCTTATAGAGTATACAACAATAGAACACAAACTGTTGAGGAATCCCTCCATATAGTCTTTGATGAGCCTGTTGACAGCAAATCCATTAATCCTATTGACCTTGCTAACAGACTAGAAGCAACGAGTCTTGAGTCTGTCAATGAGGAAGAAGCTCTGGATAAACGGATTTCGTTGACTGACCCTGTGGCTGATCCAGTTGAAATTCAACTAGACGTACAAACTCCTGTTCAACAAACTGTTGAGAGTTCGGACGTTGCGAAGTCACCTATTTAGATGACCAATCCCTTTGGATCCAACTTTAGATGGAACAAGATTCATCCACCAGAATTGATCATCGGAAATCCTTTCTCTCCTCGAGGGACAAGACGTCATTTGATGGATGAAATGGTCAATTCTGCCTTTATTTCTCAAATTGAACCTAAAAAAATTGGTGAAGCCGAGGTTGATCTAGATTGGATCAATGCCATGCAGGATGAGTTAAACCAATTTGTGAGAAATAAAGTGTGGCATCTAACTCCTAGACCGACTGACCAGTCAGTCATAGGAATAAGATGGGTCTTTAGAAACAAGCTTAGTGAAGATGGCTTAGTTATTAGAAATAAAGCTCGTTTAGTCGCTCAAGGATTAAGACAGGAGGAAGGTATCGATTTTGATGAGTCTTTTGCACCTGTAGAAAGACTTGAGACAATTAGAATCTTCCTGGCGTAGGCATCATTTAAGAGTTTTAAAGTCTTTCAAATGGATGTGAAAAGTGCATTTTTAAATGGTAAATTAAACGAAGATGTCTATGTTAAGCAACCCCCTGGTTTTGTAGATCATACTTTACTAAATCATGTTTATAAACTTGACAAAGCTTTGTATGGTCTGAAACAAGCTCTTAGTGCTTGGTATGACACTTTGACTGAATTTCTGTTTGATCATGACTTTGTTATTGGAACTGTGGATAAAACATTGTTTAGATTCACTAAAGACTCTCACATTCTGCTTGTTCAAATATATGTTAATGATATTATATTTGGATCAACTAACCCCAAGTTATGTGAGAAATTTGCCAAGCTGATGCAGGACAGATTTGAAATGAGCATGTTGAGTTTGAGGGGAGAAATGATTGTGTCTTTAAAAATGATTTAGATCAATAATTCCTATTGTGGAAGATTTGATTTATATCTCAAGTGTTTTTGACATTGATAAGGATTTTATTGATATTAAGGATAATGTTCAAAAATCAAGAGTAATAAGACAATATAATCAAACTCATCAAGTACAAACTCAACAACCTCAAAATCAAGTGTCTTTATGACAATCCAATTTCATTGAATTACTCTTTAAGAACAATTTATGGTACCCGTTATATATTTTGATATGGAGCTTCACCATAGTAGATGTTAAGGGGTTTTTTCAATAGAGACATTAAAAAATAATTTGGTGCAATGAGAATACTTTATGTCGAGAGACCAAATTAATATGGTTTGCAAATTAAAGAAATTCATCTATAGACTTAAGAAGCGTCTCGTTAGTGATGCCATAAATTTCACAAAGTAACAATTCTATCTTTTGGTTTTAGGTGAATTTAATTGATTATTTATGTATCACAAGTTTAGTGGGAGTAAACGTCTATTTATGGTTTTATATATGGGTGACATTTTGTTGGTCACTAATTTTGTTTGACATTAAGTAGCCAATACTTACGAGATATTTGAAAAGAACTAAGAATTAAATGCTCACATATAAAAAGTCGGAAAGTCTTGAGATCATTGAGTATTCTAACTCCAATCTTATGGGATGCCAAAACAGTATGAAATCTACTTTGGGTTATATTTTCGCTAGATGTTTTTGTCGTTTCTTGAAGAAGTGTCAAATAAACACTTAAGGCATCATCCACTATTGTAGCGGAGTTTGTGACATGTTACTAGGCATCAAATTAAGTAATATTGATATCAAGTTTCTTGTTATGAAAGAAATGATACAAAGTTGATAGATTTTTATAAATTATATATGTACAAACTCTATGGTTATAAACCTACTAGTAATAGGTTTATCATCTAATGTTTTTCATGAGGATATTGCTCGTATGAGTATTGTAGAGATCAACGATCTCTAACTTCAGTGGGAGTTTGTAATTTTGACATCTTCCAGTTTAATTATTTTATAGATATTTATAAAGTTTTTAAGTATTATTCAGTTCATTACACTTTGTATAATTATGTTTAAAGTTTGATCTCACTAAAGTCAAGTAGGACCAGTTGAAAATTGACATGAAAAGATCACCTTGCATGAAATTTTCATTCCTCGCATTCATGATATGACTTGTCAATTAATTGTATTGATTTATGTGATCATTGTTGGGTCTAGTTGTGCTTAAATATAACGACGAGCTCTTTGGTCCTATATTGATATAATTAATTGATAAAATTGTTTATACAACATATGATTTAGATGACATAAAACTTCTGGCGCATTATGGTTGATACATTTATTCTTTGTACATACGTGACCCAGTGGGAGATTGTTGGAATTTATAGGGTCACTAGTATAATAAATAATTGTACAAATGTCATATTTAATATAAACCAAAATAATGTGATCTAATGTGAAATTAAGTTTATGATTTGAAAATTGACATGAAAAGATCACCTTGCATGAAATTTTCATTCCTCGCATTCATGATATGATTTGTCAATTAATTGTATTGATTTATGTAATCATTGTTGGGTTTAGTTGTGCTTAAATACAACGACGAGCTCTTTGGTCCTATATTGATATAATTAATTGATAAAATTGTTTATACAACATATGATTGAGATGACATAAAACTTCTGGCGCATTATGGTTGATACATTTTATTCTTTGTACATGCGTGACCCAGTGGGAGATTGTTGGAATTTATAGGGTCACTAGTATAATAAATAATTGTACAAATGTCATATTTAATATAAACCAAAATAATGTGATCTAATGTGAAATTAAGTTTATGACTTATGGTTGTATTTGTCATGAATATAGAGTGAGGATACCTAAGTGGGATTTCTAATTTTATAAAGGGGTTAAATTATAAATTACCTAAATATAATAACTAACTTAATGTTGGTTATATGTAACGGTAATGGTCCCCATTTGAAGTATGTCAATTCTCTTTTGTGTCCCCATCTACAGAGAGAGAAACCTATTGACTTACTCATCAAATGGAAGAACCATTCTATAAAGAAAGTCTAAAGAAAGAGAGATTAAAGACTTTTTCTATTACAAAGAAAGAGAAGATTCATGTGATTAATTAAGGTACGCTTCCGCCGCATTCAGATTTTAATTTCTCACACATGAAATTAAGATCTAATTAGGATAATTCTAACACTTCAACACCCAACGAGATAGGACAATTAGAGTTTGACTCGACAATCTACGAATTACACAACTTCAACACCCAAAGAGAGAGGACGTTTGAAGATTGAGTCGATAATATACAGATTACACAACTTTAACAACCAAAGAGAAATCACGTTTGGAGTTTGAGTCGATAATCTACTCATTACGTATCTTCAACACCCAAATAGAGGACGTTTAGAGTTTGAGTCGACAATCTACAGATTATACAAATTCAACACCCAAAGATAAATAACGTATGGAATTTGAGAGACAATCTACATATTACGCAACTTTAACATTCAATGAGAGATGTTGTTTGGAGTTCAAGAAGACAATCTATGGATTCCGCAATTTCAACACCCAAACAGAGAGAACGTTGTGAGTTTGAGTCTACAATCTACAAATTATGCAACTACAATACCAAAAGGGAGAGGACATTTGGAGTTTGAGTCACAATCTACGAAAAATGAAATATTTTTTACGTCCAACTATCTCTTTAAAGATGACTAGTTACTTCCTAGAGGACTTAAATGATTGGTTTTGTACTTAAGACAAGGCCTCTATCAAACGTGCTACATCCCTTTCAGTTGGTCAACGGTCTCAAGCTTTCAGTTGGTCAACGGTCTCAAGAATCTCTACCCAGTTTTTCACATGGTTATTAACTCTAACGATATAAAAAGGTTCTTTCCATTTTTTATTTAAATTGTATTAGTAAAGCGCTCGCGCCTCTATAGAGTTAGACTCTTTCGCTATCAATAAAACCGAAAGAAAGACAAAAAAAACTAGTGTGTTTTTATAGATTGATACTTATAGCTCTTTACGCATTACACACTAGGAATAATTGCAAGAAATTTTTTGTTCTTCCTATTTATCAATGATATCTGACAATCAAGGCAATTCTTTACTCAAAGAGTGGGCGTTTGGAGTTTCAGTCAACAATCTATATAATCTATATATTACGTAACTTCAACACCCAAAGTGAGAGGATGTTTGGAGCTTAAGTCGATAATCTACGGATTACGCAACCTCAACACCCAAAAAGAGAGGACATTTAGAGTTTGAGTAGAAAATCTAAGGATTACGCAACTTCAATACCTAAAGAGAAGGATGTTTGGAGTTTGACTCGATAATCTACATATTACGCAACTTTAACACCCAAATAGAGAAAACGTTTTGAATTTACTTGACAATCTATGGACTAGGTAACTTCAATACCCAAAGAGAAAGAACGTTTTAGAGTATGAGTCGACTATCTTCGGATTACACAACTCCAGATAATAGTATCGCATAAAGTGAAAGGAATATCTTGTACAATATATTTGACACCTCTAACAATTGCAACGTAAGGGTCTAAAAAGAAACGTCGTTGATTATAGAAATCATTAGATTTTATATCTATATCTTTTTACCGTTTTTATAAATAAATAATAATATGTCTCATTAAAATTATAATTGGGGATTAAAATGAAGTGTTTATTTATCAAGTTTGAAATACAATTTTCAAAACTCAAATGTTATTTCAAACTTGTCTATAATGAACATTTTGTATATACTCATTTTTACACCCTACACGTAATTAAACTAAGTAATTAGTTTTGAAACAATGTCATATCAATCAAATTTCAAAATAATTAATTTCCCGACTATTTCAAATAAAATTTAAAATATAAGATAAATAGATAAATAAATTAATGGGTTGAACAAGAATTAGATCTATGATTAACCTTGTTAGGTTTATTTTGTAGGAATTTAAAAAAATATTGATGAAAAGTGGTCAACGACAACGAATGCGACCACCGTAGAGAACCCCTTCCTGTTCTACCCAACTTCCATGTTCATTTTCCCAATATACCCCCACTTTCATTCAATCTTCCCACAATACCCCAATTCTCTCTTTAACTTATTAAAATATTAATTTTATAATATATTATATATATATATATATAATTATAATTATAATTATAATTTCTAAAATAAATAATAAAAATTAAATATATATATATTTATATAATTAAAATTATATATTCTAAATTAAATAATAAAAATTAACTTAAATATTATATATTAAAATAAAATACATTATATAGATATTAAAATAATATATATTACATAAACATTAAAAAAATACATTTAATAGAAAATAAAATAAATAAGTAGACATTAAATATTAATGACGACCATGTTCAGGGCATCGCGAACTGCGTCTGGTATGTCATTCTTGTCTGTATCGTCCACAAACTATCACTTTTCTAGGATTATCTATTTCAGTTTGAATACGACGCGAGCTTTGACCTTTCTCACCACGTTTTTTTGTTTTCTCATGTTTTCACCAGCAATGAGAACACTACATGTCTCACAATTATTTGCTAGTGAAAATGTCCAACATGCTTGATTAGGAATTGGGTTAAGCTTAAACTTCCACATTTCACAAAGCGTTGATAAATTGTGACATGATTCAGTATATTGCTTCCAATCTAGATTGCATGTCAAACAACCTGCCACAATATGTGAACATGGAAAATGATATCAATTCTATTTTCTATAAGAGCAAAACCTCTACATAAATCCACATTTTGTTTGTTATCACCTTTCCAGTACTCTCTTTTGGTTCGGTATTGTGCGGTAATGACTTTGAAGACTCTCCTATGTTCATTATATGGAATAACATTGTGTGACCGGTAGAAATTGAGCCGAACGTAAGATTCTGTTGAAACTTTTAACCATGTTTGTTGTCGCTTGGCCATAACGATAACCTCCGTCATGAGAATCTTTCACAACCATTTTTCTGCATCATAATTAAACTCCTAAACTTGCGTCATTGTTGCTTCAAATTTTCGTAGCTGAGAAGTATTTTTCGGCCACCTTACAAAGCATCTTCAAATGTGTGCCTGGAAAAGCTGAACAAAAATTATATTGTAAATGCAACAAACAAATCGATGTTTACCCCACTCACCGCTGAAGCCACTTTCTATCATTTTCATGGTTTCAATAATTCCAGCATGTCGGTCATAAATAATGCACACACTTTTCTATCTTGACAAATGTATAGTCAAAGATGGTATAAAAACCAAGACCAATTGATAGTTCTTTCTTCATGAACTAAGGCGTATGCAATAGGATACTGTTAATTATTTGAATCAAAACCCATTGCAATCAATACTTTTCCATTGTATTTTCCTTTCAAAATTGTATCGTCGATGTTAATAACAGGTCGGAATGCTTCCATCCATCAATCATTGGCTTAAACGCCCACCAAATACGTTTGCACACAATTGTGTTAGGTTTTATACCATGAACTTCAGCATCAATGAAAGCAATTGTACATGGATTAAAATGCATCAAAGCGCTGAGAAATGTAGGAAGTTTAGTATAAGAAATCATCCAATCGCCATAAACATCTGAAATTGAATTTTTGCTTTCCGATCCATGCTTTCTTATAACTAACATGATAGTTGTACATAGTAGTAACATGAGTCTGGATGCTATTCACTTTCAAATAAGTACTCTCTTTAACCTGATTGATATAAACATAGAAAAATAATTAATAATACCACATCAAATGAACACGAATATAAGTAATATAAATTATTTACTATACTTATTTGTTGTTGTATTACGTTTGCAATCATTCTAGATGTGAGTTTCTTGTGATCTCGTTGTAATGTCCTAAAAAACAATTATGTTCATTAGGTAGTTTATTTGTTACAAATAACCCAGTTTTCTTTTATTTCATAACCCGCACTCTCCATGGACAATCTTTCACAACACATGTTGGCACGTATCGTGTTGTATCACTTTTCATAACATGAAAATTTCTACAACTTTTTATGTGATATGCTTTATAGCGCTTAATACAGATTGCTTATCTACAAAAGATTGACCTTCAAATAATTTATGATCAAGTGGCCGATGTTTGAACAATTACCTGAATAATATCAATCTCTTCAGTTTCAAACCAAGGGATGGTTGGAATATGTTTATCATCGTTGTCGGTGTTATGATCTGAGTCATCTTGCTCGACATTGTATTTAGATTCTTCAGTTTTAACTCATGGTCAAAATTTGGATCATCATCGACACCACTTAAGTTATATATTGCATTTAATCTTGCAATTTCGTTGAGAATAAAAGAATTATCCGCCATCTGTTACATATAAAAATAATTATTAATGATATATTGTAAAATACATAAAACTCATACCAACAAAACATAAAAAAAAAAATCTAACTTGATGAGTTTGTTTGAACTCTCAATTCTATAGGAAATTATTTATTGAAAAATTATTTGATTTGACAATACACTAACAAGATGATATTAAAGATTGAATTGACAATAAACTATAAATTTAATATTAAAGATTTGAAATGACAATAATTGTAAGAAAAAAATAATATCAAAGATTTGAATTTATAATACACTGAAAAGTTGATATTAAGTATTTGACTTTAGAATACACTGAAAAAGTTGATATATAGTTTAACCAATGGTCATTTTCTATATATTTTATTATATTTTTTTTATTAAATGTATATATTTTAATATTTATATAATATATAATATTTAAGTTAAATTTTATTTTATTTTAATTATTTAATTTAGAATGTTTAATTTTAATTATATAATATATTAATTTTAATTATATAAATATATATATATATATATTTAATTTTAATTATATATATATATATAAGGAAAAAAGCTCACTTTGACGTATGTACTTTTACAACTAGCTCACTTAGATGTATGTACTAATAAGAGATCATTTAAACGTATGTACTATCAAAAATTGGCTCAGATAGTCTCTTTTAGTAAATCATGATTAATTTTTATTGTTTAATTTATATATTTAATAATTAAATATTAATATATTTTCTCTCTCATTCTTTTTCATTTATTACTAATGAATGAACCTTCTATTTTTTTTTTTTTTTATTATTTTTATATGAGCATTTATTATTGATTATTTTAATTTTATTATATATATATAAGTATTCATTATTACTTATTTTAATTTTATATTTTTTCTTCTTTCTTATATTTTTTTCTTATATTCACATAAATTATTAATTATTTTAAAATTGTTTGGTCTTAATGATTGAATATAACAATGAAAATCCTTTCAATAATGAAAATTCTTTCAATAATAAAAATTTTTTAACACAAAAATAAATTAATTAAGAATTAAAAATTGAATAATAATAAAAACTCATTCATCAAACCCAAAAGAATAATAATCAAATATTAGACAAAACAATGCACTTACTACTATAAGTCGTGAATAAAATTAAACAAAAAATTATTAATTTCATTTTTGTTTATATTAAATTAAATAAGAAAAAATTATTCAATAAAATATTACAGTAAAATATAAAATTTATAAATAAGTTGTTAAATATTTTTCAAAAATGAGAATTTAAGCGAGATGAGAAATAAAAACTAATAAAAAATGGAAGATAACATATAAAAGAGAAATAATATTAAAATAAAAAAAAAATTAAGAATAAAATAAATTACCTGGTTTAATTAATAAAAAAGAAGGAGAGAGAAAATATATTAATATTTAATTAATAAATATATAAATTTAAAAATAAAAGTTAACCATGGTTAGTAAAAGAGACTAATTGAGCTAATTTTTCATAGTACATATATTTAAATAATTTTTTATTAGTACATACGTCTAAATCTAAATGAGCTAGTTGTATAAGTACATACGTGAGCTTTTTTTTCCTATATATAATATATTATAATATATATATATATATAATATAATATATTTTAATAAGTTAGAGAAGGTAGAGTACTGTGGGAAGATTAAATGAAAGTGAGGTATATTGGAGAAATGAACATGGGGTAGAACCGGAAGGGTTCCCACTGTAGATGGGTTCGGTAAGTCACTAAAACCCAGCCCAAGCAGACACCGAACCGAAGGTCCAACCCCATGCGGAAGGCTGAGCCAAAGGCCCATCCCAAAGTCTAGGCCAGAATGTTGAGATTTATCGCCTACATCCACTGCACGTTTGTGACCTAGCGAACGCCCTACAACCTAACTTCCTACCATCATTTCATATTTATTTTTTACTAATTCACTCATTTCTTATTGTGTACATGTATAATCATTACTCATTCATATAAATTTTAATAAATTATAAAATTCAAACAATTAAATAACTTAAAAGGATTAATGTATATTTATAAATTTGTTATATATATATATATATATATATATATATATATATATATATATATATATATATATATATATATATAATGATGCTTAATTTTTAAAGTGTCCGGATTGCCGGGTCGAGAGCTGTGGTTAGTTTGGATATATATGAGAGTAAATGGATACTTGTGTCGGATTGTGGGTTGACCCGCCCATAAACTTAAAACGATTAAAAATAAAATTAAAAATGCTATAGGTATGGTTCAAACTTGCAACCTAACAAAATAAATACAACCTTTTAACCAACTAGGCTAATAACACTTTATATTTTAAATTAAACCCAAATTTTGATAAACGCGTGATATTTTAACAATATAAGTTCAACTTTTTAACTAACTAATCTATATATATATAATGATGCTTAATTTTTAAAGTGTCCGGATTGTCGGGTCGAGAACTGTGGTTTATTTGGATATATGTGAGAGTAAATGGATACTTGGGTCGGATTGTGAGTTGACCCACCCATAAAAATTTTACCGTAATATTTTTTTCACGATTTTTTATATTATTACTCGTGCAAATGCATAAGATACATGCTACTATTAACTAATATGATTAGTAAACTGACCCTTAATATTATTAACTAATATGATTAGTAAACTGACCCTTAATATTATTAACTAATATGATTAGTAAACTGACCCTTTATATTAAGTGAAGTTATTCACATACATTTATACTCACATAAAACATCAAAATTAATAAGAATGTGCACAACTAATAGCTAACAATATATAATAAATACATCAAAATTAATAAGAATGTGCACAACTAATAGCTAACAATATATAATAAATTAGAACATAAAATCAAATATGTATAAATAATTAAAAAAAAAAATTTACAAAAATAGGTACACAATTCCTAAATTTTCTAAAATGATCCAAAATGTGGGATGTCATAATATATATTTAGAATTTCTTCATAGCTCTCTCAGTCACATCTGAGATCCAGATCCAACTATTATATATATCTTCAAATGGACCCATTAACAAATAATTAGCTTTTTCTGTCAAAAACTTAAGGGATTACAATTGTATTAAGTAAGCCATTAACAGGAACACTACTTTCTCTAACCACTGGAGGTTGTAGGCTTGTAGCGGAGGCAAGCGCAGAGACAGAGAAAATGGGGAAGGAAGTTTCAGAGTCTTGTGTAGAGAGTCTTCTGACAGAGATCGTCTCTTCGTATTGCAATTGCTTATATGTTAATAAGCCTGATCTTGCCGCTCGAAGGATCGAGGCAATTGGTTATCAGGTCGGCCACCAGCTCTCCGAGAGGTAAAGTCAAATAAATATCCGTATAGGTAATTACGAATCTTCCCGTTTTTTTATATCAGAAAATGTAACTAGTTTTCCCTAGCTGTTTTGATCAGAAAATGTGTAATTTGGTGAACTCTAGCAGATTCTCTTTCTCGGTCAGTCAATCACTTCAATTCATGTTGTGGAATTTTGTCATTTTAGACAAAATCGTTTTAGGAATGAGAATATCTTGTATGATTAGTTCTCATAGTAGGGCCATAGTTCTGGCACTTTGTGTTGTTTTCCATATCTAGGGTTGCAGTTTTAAGAATTAATCAAGATGAGTTTCATGAATCAACTCCTATAAAAAGAACCTGTTACACTTCCTTAGGTTTAGGATAGTTGTTTAATAGAGAACAGATAGATTCAATGAATGAGATGAGAGATGAATGGCCTAATACCTTATATGAGAGAACCATGAAGAACCTCCTTAGCTAAGAAGAGTTTACTCTCTATTCATGATGATAATAAAGATATCATCCTTCAGCTAGATCACCCTGTTTGTAATCATAGGGTGCCACCTATTCATACAAACTAACAACCCTCTAACGAAATCGGATCAAATTAATTAACATTTCTAAGAGCTTCTTTACTATTTATTGCCCTAACTAATAACCCTAACCTTTCTAATATGTTACATAAACCTGCTAGATGAGTTCCATGAATCAGAAAAACGCACAAAATGGACATGTACGATAATTCATTTTCTTATTTTATGATTCTTGGCTGTGTTATCTAGTTTGCTTGAACGATCTAAGTGTCAATAATAATCCAAGTTCTAAATGGATACACTACCTTAATTCTACTGTCATGAATTTGTATCTCAGATTGTTACCATATATTGTTATTGAATTTAGTTGTTCTTTGTGATCTGGAGTTGTTATTTTTTTCTTAGATACACAATGGAACGTCCACGATTCAATGACCATCTAGAAGCTATAAAGTTTATTTGCAAGGATTTCTGGCCTGAGATCTTTAAGAAGCAGATAGATAATTTAAAGACAAATCACAGGGTATCTCTGGCTCCTTACTGTTTAAAAAAATTGCTGGAATAATATGCTGGGAATTAAGTTTTGCAGTTTTTCTTATTTCCATAATAGGGTACCTTTGTTTTACAAGACAATAAGTTTAGAATGCTTACACGTATGTCCATCAATCAACCGACTGGAATTGTTGGTTCAGCTCAAGATCCTTCTACAATGGCTGAGAATAAGTCAACTCAGATGACCGGAATGTTTCTTTACTTTCCATGTGGAATCATTCGGGGCGCGCTTTCAAATTTGGGAATCCAATGTGCGGTTTCTACAGATATTTCCAATCTTCCTGCATGTAAGTTCCCTCTCTTTTTTTTCCTACCTTTAGATTCTCTATCATGGAAGATTCTTAGACCTTGTTTGATGAAGGGTTGTTTGGATAACGGTTAATCTAAATAACCTCTTATTCTAGCATCAGTCACTTCATCATTGAAATCCTTGACTAAACACAATCTTATTTATTCATAATATTAAATGCAAAGGATATTTTAGTCATTTATTCCATTTTCTCATCAAACAATTTTTATTCTTCCAAAAAATCGGATTATTTTAACACCAAACAAGCTCTTAGTGTGTTTGTGTGAACAAAACAAAATTGAAAGAGAAAGAAAATTGGAAAAAGAAGAAGAAATTACATTTCATATATTTGTGTGCATTGTACATCTACCTCATTATGCTTTTATAGTGAAGCAAGGATCATTATAGAATGTAAATGTAATTGCATAATATAAAATAAAATTATTCCATATTGCTAGCATATTCTAATAATCTAACAAACTCTTGGGACCACATGTAGAAGCTTCCATGTCATGTGTCACATCATTTAACAAGTAATCTGCTATATATTTCTACAAAGAAAAAAAGCAACTTATTTTAATTCACGAGTAAAAATGTGCTATAAAATTTCCTGAGAACATAAAATAGCTAGGTTCACATCCATTAATATTTGGTTGAAACATTCTTCTGTTAGTGAACTTGTCAAATATTTGAATCACTCCCCATTCTTGTGATACAAGGAAGAGAATCTTAGGGTTGAGAAGATAAAAGGATCCTTGAGATGAGAGAGAGGAATCCACTTACCCAAATCAATCAGTTATACTAATCTTCAACTAGATATACTAATGTTATCTAACTAATCTTCTTATTATTCTATTAGGCTTGGATCAATTATATTGTACTTGTACCCACAATTATAGCTCATTTATTATTAAAGAAACCCTACATGTACTTTATACAAAATTTCATCTGTTTTTCTCATATGGGTGTGGATCGGTATGATATTCCCTTTGGAAACATATGTGTTTGAACTTAGTTCGGCCCAGATTCAAATTCATTTCTAGATACGCCTAAGATAGGTGTTGGCAGTAGAATTCTCTTCCAGTCGGAGGCAGTGTTCAATGGTGAGGACTCAAAAATATTGTTTTGGGAGATCTACAAACTGTACAAAATTTCATGGTAGTCAATGATTAGATCACGGAAAGCGTTTGAAAGGTTGTGCGATTTCTAGTGTATCCCAACAAGTTACACCTTTTATACTAAATCTATCTGCATCTATATATAAATATTTTATGAGCGAGATTCCAATATGGATTTTTATTCAGAAATTAATTGTTGATTTCTTAGCGAGATTCTTCGGATACAAAAGTGTTTTCTATGAAGACATTGCTCATGGGGGTCAACTCCTAGGAGAGTTTGAAATAATATTTTTCATTAATGGTCTTGGTCTTGGGTGCCCTCTTTACTAGGTGGCACATATTAACATTTCTCTTTGTTATAATTAAAACTAGTAACACAAACCAAGAAGGTGATGGGATAAAAGAGTAATAGAAGGAGACAGGATAATAACATATTTAGGTAAGAATATATTGAAAAGGCTCGAAAACATAGATTTTGTCTTGTGGCTACAATCATCATTCATCGTAACATGCTCAAATTTCCTAAGGGTATCGACTCTTTCCCGAGAGCAACATTGTGTCGATCTTTTCAAGTGGAGGTTCGACTAAAGGTCTAGTGTCCTTGTCTTCTTCAATTTTGGATTTTAAATTCCGATTCACATAAGGCACCAACAATGAATCTATCGGGCTCATTTTTTCATGGAATTTGCTACTTCTTCTATCAAAACTCTGTGTCCTTCTTATTGATTGATTCTGCTCTTCTTCTTGATTCTGGCTACCTTCCGATATAAATATAACAAAACTTTGTAGACTTTTTCATAGGAGTTTGGTTGAAATATTTCATCAATGCGGATGTAAATTCCTCCCATGTCAACCCCAAGTCTATATTCCGGCAAGAAATGAACGATGTAAACCACTCATTTGCATATCTAACCATTTCTTGATAACTTGAATTTACATTTAAGTGGTGTCTTATTCTTTCGAAATATCCGCTCAACAGAACAAATCCAACCTCAACATCCTTACCATCAAATGTTGAAATTCTTGTAAATGTATCCAAATAGATATAGGGAAACATGGTAGCTCTATTTCAATCAAGCCTATCCGACAAATAAACCCAACCACTCAACAATCAAGCCTCTGTCAATTTTCCAATGAAATCCCTTTCAGCAAGCTCAACAAACAACGTAATTAGTTTTTCACTGTTAATCGATTTCAAACAATCCCAATCCACTAAGCCTTCTACAGTATATGTAAAGCAACTATCCCTGTCAATTTCTTAATTAATAGTAAGTACGAGTGAAATACAAAGCAGATTTAAGAGTGAAATACGAAAAGAGTGATAGAAGGAGATGTGATATAGCAGATTTAGGTGAGAATAGATTGAAATGGGTGGGAAACATGAGTGTGCTTTGCAACTACAAATCATCAATTCATCTAACATAACCTATCCCTAATTACCTTTTATATACTATTCTCAGTGGGCCAAAACCATTACATAAAATGACTCATAAGCTTTAAGGAAAAATAACACATTACACTCCTCAATATGAATCATCCTTCTTATCTGCCATTACCATTAATACGAAACTCATAGGAAATGTGCATGGAATCCTCTGAAATGGAAGTTTACAATCTTCTTTCATCTCTCAGAATCCTCTATTAGTTCAACATAATCCCTAATTCAATGATTCTAACTATTTATATCTAGTCTCTATATTATTTACAAGAACATCATTTTAGTATATGTACAAGAAACTCCAACCCTACTATTTGCAACTGTTATTGCTGATATGATGTCATGTTTTAGCTTCCCCACGTATTTTTCATATGAATCTATGAGTTGTGAAAAGTCAGTGCATTATTAATGAATCATGACCATGTTGCTAAAAGTTTGCTATCGAATAATTCAAACAGGTTCGTTTGTTATACGTATTAAGGCCTGAAAAAGGTTCAACTGAAGAAGCCAGAACGAATTACAGATATACAGAATTTGTTCTACTGCTACTAATTACTGCTTTCTATGTATTGTAATGGACAACACAATATATACCTTTAGCTTTACTCCTTTCGTTAGGCTATATTGAGCATTTTATAAAAGCTATATTATTAAAAAATGTCAAATAAAATGTGAGTAATTTTATTTGTATTTAGTGTGAATATTGTGATAAAAAAAATTCAGTAAAAAGTTGTAAAACAAAATTGAATTAGATTTTGACATCAAGTGTGTAACAAAAAGTTGGTATGATAGCAGGGACATCGGCAGTTTGGTACTCGAAGGAACTGATAGGTTTGGATATTTATTTTGCATTTTGATTCTGGGTTATTTCGCTTCGGAACTAATCGGTTCCGGGTATCGAAAGAAGATTCGAGACCCAAACCGTGACTCGGTCAATAGATAATAAGAGAGGTTTATATAGAAAGATGAGATTCAATCTTTGGAAACACAAATTAAAGTTTAAGTTTCTCCAAATATAATTAAGATGTACTCAAAATTTTAAATTTTATAATTAAGTGAAATCATATTAATTTTTTTAAATATTTTTCTTAATTCTAGACATAAGTTAGTTACTAATTATTTTTTATTATGTTATAAAAAATAATAAAATTTTAATATTCTAAACATAACTCTTTCTATTTTAAATATTTTTATAATTTTAATTTAATTTTTTTAATAATAATAAATAATTGTCATTTATTAAAAATAACTATTTATCCAATCATTATTAAACTGATAAAAAAGATTAATAAATACAAAAATTATATATATATATATATATATATATATATATAACATGTTCTTTATATAAATTAGTTTCAAATTTATAAAATGAGAATTAATTTTTTGTAAGCACACGATCTTCTTATTATAATATATTGATTCAGGTTACTAAATACCCAAATCTGTCGTGCCTAAAAAAATAAATAAAAATGTTTAATATCACTTTGTATGTTTTGTTTTTATTCTTTAAGTGTGTAAATAACTTCGGTCCCGGTCAAAACCACGGGCCGAGGCAAGTCTGTGTCCATGTCGAGGCAAATTTGTGTTCGGGCCGAGGCAAGTCTGTGTTTGGACCGAGGCAAATCTGGGTCGGGGCCGAGGGAAAATCTATGTCACGACCGAGAAGGTCTGACCGAGGGGGTTCGACCGAGGGAGTTCGACCGAGGGAGTCCGACCGTGGGGGTCCGACTGAATATAGTTTCCAACCCATATTTATTCCACCTCATTCTTAGCCACCTCATTCTTAGTCACCTCATGCTTTAAACTCATACTTATTATACTTATTTAACAAGCGGGTTGGCACCCTTCTATCAATATATTTATCAAAGAATTGGAGTTGAAAATGGATAGATTTGAGATTTGTATAACAAATTAACAACTACAGTAAACATGTAAACAAATTTAAATTATATGTACAAACAAATGTCCACTAAATTGATTAGTATTATATTATCAGTTTTATTGTAAATAGTAATGCATTCAAATACTTTTAGTTAATGTTAATATCTGAAAATGACTAGCTTTTATTATCATGTAATTTTGATATGAGTATTTGTAAATATATTTGTTTTGTTACGAAGTAACAAAAAGAATAACACATTTTGTATATTTAAAAAAAATAATTTTTAAATAATTAACATTGTAATATATTTACCCTACAACTTAAAATTTAAACTCCATTTTATATAAATTACCTGAGTATAAATTTTAGATAACTATGCTGCATAGTTATTATAAGGAAATTCGATAAAAGACCCTCAAGATCAGTTTAGTTGATTTTTTGGTGTCCATAAAATAAATGCGCTAGTGACACTTTTTTTTTACAAAAATAATCCCGTTGCGAGACGCAACCGGATGCCGTGTGATTTTTTTTTGTCTCACGAATGCCGGTTGCGTCTTGCGATTGAGTACGTCTCGCGGCAGGGGTAAAAAAATAAAAAAAAAAAAAGTCTTGAAAGTCATTTTTTCAAATTTCCCATTATTATATGTGTTTCAAAATTTGGCAATTTTGGAAAATAATTGTGGTTGAGAAGGAGGCAGCCATGAAAAGAGAGAGAGAGGCTACATGTTGTCTATTTTGCTTCACGCTCTCAATAATAATTTGACTACATTTGAATGGCCTTTGCTGCCAACTATACCGTAGTGACATCTCCGTCGTTGGTTCGCCCCACTCCGGCCAGTTTCCGTGTGGTGTGTGGATTGCGGCGGCAAGTCTTAGAACAAGTCGATGCGGAGCTTGTGAAGGGGGATGACAGAGCCGCACTCTCTCTCATCAGGGATTTACTGGGGAAGCCCGACGGTCTCCGTTGCTTCGGCGCCGCTAGGCAGGTTCATTCATTGCCGCCTTTTCTTTTCCTTTCCTTTTAAATCTTATCAATATCTAAGATAAAAGCTTCTTTCTTTGTTTTGAAAAGCTTTAGATGTTTACTGTGCCATAATCCTCACAAGGGATTTCTGAAATTAACTTTGCATAATCAATATTTCATTAGAGTTTGCTTGCCAATATTGGACCAGTAATTCATGCTCACACCAAACATATTGAATTCATTTTCATTTATGATACATACAATTAGATCATATTTCGAAATAGTGTATCTAGAAAAGATAGTGTTGACTATAGAATTACTCTTCCGGTTGGAGCGATGCCTGATGGAGCTCGGCGAAGGAGGAAAAGGAAAACCGTCTTGAAGAGATATACAAAATGTCCAAATTTCATGATAATCGAAATTATGCCATTGAGGGAAGTCATTTGAAGGTGGGGTGAGAGTGAGATCCAACTAGCTACACCTTTTCATACCAAACTTATCTAGATCTGTATCCATAAATTCATTGGTAATTTATTAACTAGATCTGGATTAGATCAAAGTTCTTAAGCAAAAGTGTTTTCAAATAAGGCCAATAAATATCTACACACGACCCAATTGTTGATATCCTCACTAGTGTCATCTCAGTGGTTTGCACTTCTAATTGAGCTTATTGTGTGCGTGCCTTACTGTTTCGTTTGCGAAAAAATAATATAGGACTACAAGTTATCTAGATGTAATCTTGAGGTTACAATAAATAATTGTATTGTCAAATGAATCAAATTTAGGTTTGTTCACTTTCTGTCATTCAATTCGAAATGAAATTGAAGATAAAAAAAATAGTCTTCAATAATAATTCGGAGCTTCATAAACAGGTACCCCAGAGGCTTTACACATTGGACGAGTTGAAACTGAATGGTATTGAGACATCCTCTCTTCTTTCACCAGTGGATACAACCTTGGGCTCCATTCAGAGAAACCTGCAACTTGCAGCTCTTTTAGGAGGAATTTCCACCTGGAATCTCATTGGATTTAGTCCGCAACAACTCTTCTACTTGTCCGTATGCCTACTATTTCTGTTGACATTGGACGCGGTAAGGATGATAATAACTACTTTCAATTGAAACAATTTTTTTAACACACTCATTTCATCCAATCTAATGCTTTTTTTAGAGAGATCTAGCTCATTTTGCTTACTGAACTTGCATATAAACTCGTTTTGCTTGAACTTTCAAGAACTCAAATTACATCTCACCACCATTTCTTAGTTAACTCCATTGTATTCTTTCTATGCACGTTAGAAAGAGAATAATATCTTAGTAAGGATGGGGGTTAAGGAGCTTCAATAATTGTGTAGGGCTAGGGAGGGTTTAATAACTTAGCAGAGTTAACAAAAAATGGCGGCATAAAGTAATTTTAGACTTATTAATGTCTAGGATGCAAAACGAGCCCTTGATGCAAGTTCAGGAAACAAAAGGAGTTTCTTCTTCTTTTTTTATTTCCGTGCATTCCAAACATGAAGTGCATTCCAAACATGAAGCTAAGAGATGGATGCAATCAAATTACATTTCTTCTTCTTTATTGATTGCTTCTCAACAATACATATGGTGCTGTTGTGTACAAATGAATTTGCACTAATTGTGTTCATGTTTTTCTTGCTAGATCTCTTTCAATGGAGGATTCAGCAACTTGTTTCTTGATACAATTGGCCACACCTTCAGTCAGAAGTACCACAATAGGGTTACTCAAGTAAGACACCTCTTCTTCATTATCATAATGCAAACAATGTGTATACCATGTCTTAAACACTTGAACCTCGTTTATTGAACAATTAAATCATCAAGTCACGTTCAATTGATATAAACGAGCTTAAACATTTTCTATTGTACACATGATTCATTCTAGCTTAGGTGTCTTTCTGTTAGATACTTTGAAGTTAAAACTGATGGTTGAAGAGTATCATTGTATGCATGTGGACTCTAAGTTATAAGCATAATCGTTGACCTTCCAAATTCTACGCCTAGTCTAAACATGTGTGCACTAGGGCAGAGAAGGAACAATGAGGCTCCACTGGCCTTTGCATGTTTTCTACCCTCTCAGGTAAATAAAAAGTATAGTCCAATGTTTAAGCCTCAAATAAGAACTTTGGTTACCCTAAAAATGCACGTGTCTAAAGGATATTTATTTGTTTAGAATTCGTAGAAAATTAAATTTGTCCACAACTTCATTTTGAGTTGGGAAGAATAAATAAAATGTTTATTACAGCATGAAGCCGGCCATTTCTTGATAGCCTACTTGATGGGAATACTTCCAAAGGGGTATACACTTACGAGCTTAGATGCTTTTCAAAAGGAAGGATCACTCAATGTCCAGGCTGGAACTGCTTTTGTGGACTTTGAGTTTCTTGAAGAGGTATGTTCAAATTTCATAGGTAGCTTGTGATCTTTACTTTCCTTGTCTATATTTTCTCATCAATACTATATTATCATTATCTTCTAGTTTTAGTTCAAGGTTGATAACATAATAATTTTAAATTATTAATAATTAAATATATATCACAATAATTATGTTATTTCTAATAAAAAATATATATATAATAAATTAATGCATATTTTTCTCTTTTAAATTCTGATTTTATTCTTGAACAATAAATCTTAAAATTTAAAAATACCATGTCAAATATAGTTAGGTTTGAGGGTTAATTTGTGAGAAGTGTGAATTTAAGTATTGACTTGTGTGACTGTGTCAATTAATTAATGGGTTCAGGCATTGTCTGTATTGGTAGGATCAAACGAACTGTTTATCAAAAAGGTCAAGAATGTTGCACACTGAGTGAATATGTCAATTAATGTGAAACATTAATGAATGAGCTTTTCAATCTTCTAATTGGCCTTTCCTTATCATTGAAAGATCTTTTGACAATAAGTTGAATAACTTTCAAGTGAAACTGATACTTTTCCGAATCTCAATAACGCAATGAGAATGATTAACTGCCTTTGTGACCATCCATATTTATCAATCCAATATCTTTAATGCATATGAATGAAATAATGTTCTTATTCCAATATTATTTCTCATTCTTCTAAGAGGAACCTCCCTCGGCAACTAATGGCCACCCAGGTTCTTCCTTTTCCACCAATAGCTCATCCTTGGATTATTCTCCCATCACGTTTTCAGCCAGCAACATTTATTCACAAATATTTGCAACTTGCTTAAGCATCAAAACAATGTAAGACATTGAGTGCAAGCAAGGAGAATCAATTCCAAAGAGGAGATAGATGATTTTACACTCCCTTTCAAGTTGAGTAGTAGATATTGAGAGTGCTCAATTTGCTATAGTTCTTTTAAATTTTATTTGAGAAATATTTTGTTAAATATGTCAGCCAACTGATTGAGCGGCACAACGTTGAGTGAAATAAACCATTTATTGACATTCTCATAAATGAAGTGACAATCAATTTTGATGTGTTTAGTTCTATCATGGTGAATCATACTGATTGATGCATTATTGTCACATATCATTGAATGAGTCCATCATGGGGCAATCTTAACTCTTCAAGGATGCGGCGTATCCACATTTCTTCACAAATTTCGAATGCAAGATAATGATACTCGACTTCTGCACTACTTTGAGCAACAACAAATTGTTTCTTGCTTCTCCATGCGACGAGGTTGCCCCATACAAACGCTCAATATCCGGAGGTAGATTTTTTGTTGTTTTTGTCCCTAGCCCGATCGGTATTGATGAATTTGTGTATTTACTTGTGAATATAAAACCTTTTCCCGGAGAACTTTTTGGATTCCTCATAATCCTAAAAATGGCGTTCGTATGATCTTTTGAGGGACAATTTTATGAATTGGTTATTGCAAAGCCAATGTTCGGATGAGTATGAGACAAGTAGAGTCGCCCCACCAGTCATTGGTATCTACCTTTGTCAGTTGAAGTATTGTCTTTATCGTTCACAATGTTCCATGGTGTGTCGGCGGACTTACATCGAAGCATGTTGGTTTCGTTTATAAGGTCCGTCTTACATCGAAGCATATTGGTTTCCTTTATAAGGTCCATAGTGTATTTTCTTTGGGAGAAAGAGAACCCCTTCTTTGATGGAGCAAGTTCAATTCTTAGAAATTCTTATAAATAACTTGATGGGTCCGAGTTCTTTGGTGTCAAACCGGCTTATAATGAATTCTTTCAAATTTTCGAATCTTTTCTTGATCGTAAATGGTTAGCCAATTCATGAATTATCTCTTAGAGCCGTTTTCAGGATCTTGAAATATTTAAAATGTTCTCCAGGAAAAAATCTCCTATTCACAAGTGAAGACGACAAATCCATCATTGTGTTAACCCATGCTGATTGGGCCGAGGATCGACAAAAAATCTACCTTTAGATATTTTATGTTTTTATGAAATGGCAAGTTAGGCACTTTCAATATCCACCTAACTTGAGGGAGAGTGTAAAATTATCTCTCTATTCTTTTTGGAATTGATGCACCTTGTTTGCACCCATTGTCTTACATTGTTTACACTCAACATATTGAGTGTTGTCATTGCATTACTTTCATTACACTTAATGTACTTTATATATTACACATTTCTCGTATAAATCACAAATTTATTTGTTATAATATTATAATCTAAAAAACTCAAGTTTTACACTTAGAATATGAATCCAGATGATATCACCTTTAAAAACTGAAATTAAGTTTAAACCCAGATACACAAGTTTATTGGCGATTTCACTGTCAGATCCGAATTCATAGAATAAGTCCAATATGTTCGTTAGGAGATGCAAGAACTAGCTTAGGTGAAAATGAATTGAAAGAGAGATGAAAGACGAATATGAACACCAATTTACAGAATTTGCGCCCATTTGATACTTTACACTAGAGTGCAATCTAAAAGAACTCTTAAGATACTTTTCAATCTTGAAGGAAAAATTTGATCTCCACATTCAATCTTGAGGAGCAATTTGATATTTTCCTACAAACAAAATGTCAGCTTCAATGTTGTTCAGAAAGTTTCTTTAGCATTGGCTGATTGTATTGTTGTACTTTCAGGTAAATGCTGGTAAAGTTTCAGCAACGGTATGTATACTTTTCCTCCCATTATGTTTTTGACCTTGATTTCTTCCAATTAGAACAAATTAACCCTTATAATAATTAAAAATCAACATTGCCATCGAACTATCTCAAGAATGGGCAATTTTCATTTCAATGCTCGTTTTGTTTCTTGAACTTGCGTTGAGCTCGTTTTTCTTCAAGCACTTTTAAAATGGCTAATATTACATCTTGTCATCAATTTTTTGTTTTGTTAACTTCGTTACGTACTTCTTCACTTTAGAAAGAGAATAATATGGCAAGCATAAAGAGTTATAACAATTGAATAGAAATGATTTATGAACTTAATGGAGTTATAGAAAAATGATAGCAGGAAGTAATTTGAGCCAATTTTAATAGTTCTGCAAACAAAATGAGTCCAATGGAATTTCAGAAAACAAAATAAACCTTTGATGCAAGTTGAATGACTCAAAACGAGCTTCTTTCCTATATACTATGCAGAACTTGTGCAAATCGCTAACTAAAAAATTACTTTCCCACTAGATGCTCAACAGGTTCTCATGCATAGCACTTGCAGGCGTTGTAACAGAATATCTTCTCTATGGATATGCTGAAGGCGGTCTTACTGATATTAACCAGGTTTTTATCATTCTTCTAAACAATCGCAACTTATTGAAAAATCGTCAAAGTTAAATTGAAAGTGATTTTTGTTGACTTGGTATATTTTTTGGATAATGATCCGGATTATAATGTATTTTGTTGCTTCATTTATTATACAAATCATTTTCCGGATCATCATTTAAACTATGTGTAATTGTTTTGCTTCATTTGGTATAAAGATTATTTTTGTTATGATCATATTAGTTTTTAGATCATGATCCAAATTATTTTCTTAACAAAAAAACAGGGGATGCCAATGATTTGTAACTCAAAGTATCAACTGTAGGCTTGTTTGAGTCTGTGTGGTCATATTTAACATATTATCTTGACTGATAAAAACAGTTGGATTTCTTGCTGAAAAGCTTGGGGTTCACTCAGAAGAAAGTTGATTCTCAAGTAAGGTGGTCTGTTCTTAATACAGTCTTTGTATTACGTCGGCATGAAGCAGCACGTTCGAAACTTGCAGAGGCAATGTCGGATGGAAGATCAGTCGGTTTCTGCATCGATGTGATTGAAAACAACATAAATGATGCAGATTTGCAGATTCAGCAAACCTCAACTCAAACAACAGGCCAAGATATCATCACTGATTCTTGATACCCACAACAGAACTCAATTTGGTAAATATTTCTTCCCCCACTCTTTCCTTTCATACATATGCATTATCATCTAACTAGGGCTTATTTAAAAACACTCTTGTATCTGAATATGTGTGAGAACATTAATGAATTTTTTGATATAAGAGATTTGGCAGATTGGGACCGAAAATTGCGTCTTGTTCAACGTGTTGTTAGTCAACTGTTGTATTACCATGAAATTTGGACTGTCTGCGAAGACTAGTCTTGTAAAATATGGCATGTTTGAACTCTAGTATTTTGTCGCAGTTACGGTTACGATCTAATTGAAAATTCGTATAAAGCTATAATGGATAATGTTTTTTTCTTTGTCGTGATAGAGATTATAGTGATTTGTTTTATCGATCGGGCTATCTTTCTTAACTATGTCAATTAATCTCCTCACAATAAAGATTTCAGGTGAAACAATTTGAGTGCAGAATTGATGTTACTTTGGAGATACACAATTTTATTCAATTTGATTGCACTCTCATGATCGTATATGTGTATTCAGGCCCGGCACTGGGTGAGTCCATGCAGCCGACTAGACCCACCCCTGAAATAGGTTGTAAATCATCCAAACCTTCCACCTTCATTAGGCATGGCATTTTAGCCCCGACGACCAGGTATCCGAAGGAACCGATCGGTTCGGGTAATTTGTTTGCTTTTCGGATCCGGGTAATTTCGGGTCGGAACCGATCGGTTCGGGTCCGGTTCCTGGTACCCGAAAAATATTTTAAAACATTTTTTTTTTCTTATGGTCGATTTGTGCTATCCGTTTCCATTCCTACATGCAGTCTAATTCCAATATAGAATACCCCATTTAGCTAAGCACGGGAAAATTAAAGGAATGATGAATAGTATTACGAGGTGAGCCCTTCTTAACTTATGCATAGTTCTCTTTGGGTTTTTTAAAAAACCCATCCAAAATCAAATTTTCAATCAATTACTTTTTAACAATCACATCACTCATTTCATTAACTAAAATACTAAAATATCATCTTTTTTAAATTATTATTTTTTATTTTATTCATATATATCAATACCTTTTAAATCTTTTTACCAAAAATAACACCAATCATTATTTTTTTCTTTTTTTAAGTTTTTTCAAAAATCCTAATCCGAACAAGGACTTAGAAAAAATGGCAGTCAAAAATCGAGAATGCAAGAGAATAAGAGAAGAGGATGGATGATAGGGTGGAGAAAATGCTATTTATATATATATATATATTTTAAAATATTATTTATATATATATATATTATATAATATATCCTCTGCTTGTTTTATTTTATTTAATGTAATATTTATAAATGTTTTTATTAAATAATTTAAAATTTTATTCAATTTCATCCCAATTAGGTTTAAAACATATATAAAATTTAAAAATATATTAACGGGTTAAAATTAGTTAAATAAGTAAAGGATAAACTGTTTTAAAAAATTGGGTCCGGTTCGGATCAGGTACCCATCAGTTCTGAACCGATATTTCGGGTAATTTAAATACCTGTTTTTTGGGGGGTAAAATCGGGTTCAGTTCGATTCGGGTCCGGTTCGGATCCCGAAACCCGGAAATTTGTCATGCTTAGCCTTCCTTCGTAGTGACGTTTGAAATCCATTGGAAGTCAGAAAACTCATAGTGAATGGATGGTTTCATAAACCTTCATTGGAAGCATTCTAAATATAAGATCCCAACCACTTGCACATGTTCAATTTAAATTACAGACTCTGTTTCACCTTTTGATTGATTGCCTTGATGTTCCCATTGCTTTAATGAAAAGGATCATATTGACCGTGCACAAAACACTAAATTTCGAACTTTACCTTGTATGATTATAATGCTCATTACATTCTTCTACAACATCTAAATACCATTAATAAAGAAAGCACTTAATCTCATGAAAATAATAAAAGACAATAAATGAGGAGATAAACACATCATAAAAGTGAAAAAATGTAAAAATAAAATTGGATGTATATTTAAATTGAAACATATAAACATGGGAGATGGTTTAAGGGCTAAAAGCATCTATCTGCATATTGTCATACCTTGTCAACATGATATGCATTGTCACAAGTTGTCAACATGGTATGCATACTAAAACAAATCTTTGTACGGTATCAAAGATTATCACTTTGTTTGTAAATATCTCAACTGAAAATAAAATCACCACAATGTATATGTTACAGATATTATCATTACAAGAACTAGCCAACTAGGGTCCAATTAGTGAGCACTGAAGATCTATCTCATTAGTCTTCTCCTCAATCACAAATAGCGGCTCAAACTCGTCAATCTTGATGGCTCAAACTCGTCAATCTTGATGCATCATCGCCTACTACGAATGACTTTTAGAAACTTTAGAGGACAACATTAAAATGGTCGACCCTCCAGAGGCGAACGAAGAAAATCTAATGTTGGAGGACCGATCCTTTATGGATCTGCTCTGGGTAGGCTTACGTCAGCACCATATGAACTTAGATCTTATGGAGGACACATGTCTATGTTTGGTGGGCTGTTATAACCTAAAAAATAATAGCTCTAGAAATAATTTATGTGACAGCCAAAATAATTTTAGCAAACGAAATGGTGGAAGTCAACATCCAAAATGCTAAAAAGTGCTTAAAATTCAATCGTCCTGGACAAATATCTCCAAATTGTCGATTAATCAACAATGTCAACTTTGTAATGGAACTATTCATCTTGTCATTAACTTTCAACCAGGTTCAACAATAATTTTTTTATCTATCACTCCCTCTATATTAAATGCATTTTCTTCTTTTATATCATACCCAGCATGATACCCAGACTTTGGTGCCACTAATCACACTTTACTAATTTCTAATATTGATAACTCCACTATTTCGGACTTATCTAAACCTCTAAAACAATGAAATATTATATATTACTCAAATTACAAATAACTTATTAATTGTGGCTTGTTTTACCATAGATAATAATATTTTCTTTGAATTTCATTCATCACATTAGGCGATAAATGATTGTGTTATGAAGATAGAGTTTTTTTTGGGGAATGCTTAAAAATGCCTTGTACCATCTAACCCCACCAAAACAAACGTTCAACGACTCTTAGTTCTCAACATCAACATGGCATCATCAGTTGTAGGGCCGGCCCTGAGGTAAGGCAACCTATGCAGTTGCATAGAGCCCCCACTTTTATAGGCCCCCATTTTTTAATATTTAATAGTATTTTATTATTAATTTTATTTTTTTCTTTTTTTCCTCTTTAATATTAAATATATATATATATATATATATATATTATACAATATATATAAATAACTTTTTTTATCTCCTTTTAAATATCTTATTTCCTTATTATAATATATAAATCATTTATA
This sequence comes from Impatiens glandulifera, assembly GCF_907164915.1. Taxonomy (NCBI): domain Eukaryota; kingdom Viridiplantae; phylum Streptophyta; class Magnoliopsida; order Ericales; family Balsaminaceae; genus Impatiens; species Impatiens glandulifera. The sequence continues at coordinate 113,790,297 of NC_061862.1, read as the reverse complement.
TCTAATTTTATATTATTAAAATTTAATATTTTTTTTACTATTTTAGGGGCCTCAAAATTTGAATTTACATTGGGCTTCAAATTCTTGAATGGATTTTGCCACTTCAATACCTTGAATGGACCTAGCAAGGGAATCAGCATGCTCCATTCTTTCTGCTTCTGCTATACTCATTGATTTGGTCACTTCCACCATTTGAGCTTGAAGAAGATCTATTGAAGATACGAGGACCTGATAAAGTTCCAAGGAGAAAGCCTTTGTCTCGGCATGTTACAATGTTTGACGATTAATGACACTTTTCTCAAACTTGTTGTACTTGGAATTTGCAATGTTGACTTCGTACGTGTTTCTGTGCATAGTCTTCTCCAATTCTTTTTGAATAGCGAGGAACGAAGACATCTCTTTCTGGCTAGACATCGTGCCCTTTTCAAGATTAACCAACTTGGACTACATATCTACCATATTCTCTTTGATGGAATTTATTGCATCCAACATTGTAGTACAAAAGTTTGCATCTCCGGGAAACATCTCTTCGGAAGAGTGAGCAGCTGAGGACACAACTTGAGAGTGAGCCGGAGCAGTCCGAATTGTACTTATATGCGTATTCACTTGTAAAGAACACTCATGTTCTTTATCTTGAGAATGAGAAGAGAGGGCCTTGGACACATCCTTAGATTTGTCTTCTTCATTAAGAATATAAGCACATACTTGTTGAATTACTCCTGAATTATCTTCAAAATGCAGAGGTAATTCATTAACGTGGTCAGCAATGTTTGTCGTTGTCCTGATAGGGGATGATCAAAGAACAGGAGATCCTGGAATGAGGCATTCTTCCAAAGGAATACCTTCTGAAGAATCCTCTCTGTCATCTTGTTCACCCTCAGAAGAGGGAATCTTCTCTGAATCTATCTTCTTCAATGGTTCCCCCTCAACATCTGATCCAGGAGACTTATCAGCAATCTTTGTTGATTCGTCTTCTCCCACCGGAGATTCTTCTTCAATAATAGTATTAGGAGCCACCTCAGATGTCTCCTTCGGTTGAATATTGGATAGAAGAGCTTCAACAACAACCTCTTCTTCTTCTAGAATTATTTCAGCTTGACCTAAGACAGGAGCCTGTATAGCAGTCTTTAGGGCCGATAGACACGCTATTCAAAAGAGATGTTTTCCATTTCAATAAGATGGGCAGCAGCCTGCTCATCTTCTTCTAACCCGGATTGATCAGCATAAAAAATTTTCATTGGCTCGTCTTCATCAAAAGAATCATTAAATAAGCTTAATATAGAAGACTCTGTACCGTGAGCCTGTTGGAGAATGATTGTGCAATGACTATGCATAATGAGATCCAACCTCTTCAAAGCATTCTGCTCTATACGAGCATCTCTGTCAAGCGGGTTGAAGTTTTCTTTTCTCATTTCGATCATGGGAAGAAGGATATGTCCCATGATATCGGCCACCACCAGTTCCTTTCGATTAAGGGCTTCAGAAACCACGTCTGTCCTAGCCCATCTTAATATTCTTTTCTCGTTCTTTATTACATTCTTCTTTTCTTTCACGATCTCCTTCTCTGAGAATATCTCATCGAATTGAGTTTCAAGTCTATAGTTAACCCAAGTGTCAAAGATGTTTATTTTCTCAGCGACCTTCATTTCAACTTGCTCCATCACAAGGTTGACAATGCAGCTAGATTCAGACACCTTCTCAATAGATTCAACGGCAATCCCCTTTCCTTTTCCAAGAACCTCAACGGGTTTAGGTTTAAGAGTAGGAAGAGGTTCGCAGATAGTTATGCTGGCACCTCCCCTTGTTGATCTCATAATTTCGAAAGGGGTTTGAGGCTTCGAAAATACCCTTTCTGGAAGAACGGACAGAACACCCTTCCCGATAAAAGCAGATTGTTTTTCAACAATCTTGGCAGTAAGAGGCTCGACAACCGGTAGAGTAGGACCCTACTTAGATAAGACAACAACGGCAGGTGTTGGAGCAATAACCTGCTTTGTTTCAGTGGGGGTTTCAATAATACTAGATGTCTCAACAACTACTGGCACTTCGGGGCGGACAAGCGAAGAAACCCTGTCAATATTTTCAATAATTGGACCTACTGGCTCAATAATCGGCCCTACAACTTGTTCCATCAAGAGAACATCATAAATGGGCACATATGCCAAAGGAGAGGAGGATGTTACCTTATTAGACTTCTTAGACGCCTTAGACACACCAGATGCCTTAGGCGCTTTGGACGCCTTCTTCTGATCTACAGCAGGACCAGATGACTTAGCCGGTTTCTTTAACGGGCTGGGGGATGGAGAGAGATGAAATAGGAACGACGACAATAGGAAGAAGATTTCTTCTTGCCCTGGAGTCAACTACTCCAGAATCCTTCTTCAGGGAGCTCTTTTGCTATTCATGCTCGTCGCGGACTATATTACATATTTAGTTCGTTTTGCTCCCATAGACAGCACGAAAGCAGCCTGTCTTTTAGAACGAGTGACCGACTGGCCACCTGTCTGTTGACTGGAAGATCCAAAACCCATCTCCTTTGAGAGCTTCATTCTTGCAAGAGCTCTCTTCACAGTGAAATTAATGTATATGCAACTCAGATTAATAACCTCACCCTCGCCCATAGGAACACCCAAATGTTTCAGAAATCGACTGAGTTGGGCTGCGAAGCCCACACTCTCCTTGTTCTTGGAGTAAATCGACTCACAAAGATTAGAAAAGAGTGTAGAAGCCTAGTTTACTTGAATACCTTTTGAAATGGCCGTGATGTAGTCGAAGAGATCCTGGCTATATGAATCGAACGAGCCTTCTTTGTCTTGGAGAGCCTTCGCTACGATATCGTTCAAGAGAACGAAATGTGGCATTAGAGCCTTTTTCTTTCCCTTCAGCCTTATTTCAGAACCCTCTTTTGAGAAGACCGTCTTCATCTCCGTGATAGTTTCTGCTGGAAATGCAAGATTAAAGGTATGGTCCTCCGTTGGAAGTTCAAAGAACTCCTCATAGGCAGATTCGTTAAAGGATATAGGCGATTCGTTCATAATCGTCGTAATGGATTCTCTGACCAAGACCGCCGACTTGAAAAACTCTCGAACTTCCTTCCCGTAGAGTATAAACGGATCGCCGAGATTCTTTCCAAGACTGGAATACTCCAAGGAACAAAACATATCAACCACGTCATGTTGATCAAAAGTGTAAACCGAGGTGAAATCCACCTATAGAGTGTAGTGACCAGGAGTAATTTACTTGTTAGCCATTTGAGAAAAGATGAAGAAGATGAAATGATTTCTTAGATAGAAGTTAGAGAAAACTATGGTTCTTAAGAAATTAGTGAGCGTAAAAGTTTCAGACGCGCATGCACGATGTCCTTAAATAGAATCCCAATAGTCGCATGGCCTAATCGTCATATTTAACACAAGGGGGCCCACCAATTTAATGTTAGACACATTTTCCCAAATGTAGTCATCATTAATTTTAAGGGTATATCAGTCATTTTCCTTAACCTTGAGAGACACGCATCTTCAAGTTACTAGGAAATGACTGTTCAATATTTTGAGCGGGAAAGTTAGATGACAGCGCATAAAGGACAATTGTCCTCAATTAGTTTTGAAGATGAAGCGTCTAATATCACACGTAGTTAGACGTTTCACTTACTTCTACAATCTGTGTGGACTGAGCGTGTACTAGACGCATGAGTCTATTAGACGCAGACGTCTAATCACATGTCTTATAGATGTTTATCCGTCCATTAGACGTAGACATCTAATTACGCATGAACAACGTGTATTAGACGTGTGTTTGGTTAGACGTGAGCGTCCAACTACTCTTATATTATAAATGTATGAACATCTATTAGACTTCGACGTCTAACCGCATAGGTGTTTCACCAAGACATTTCACATTAGATTGTGTAAGTATGTGTACGTCTAAGTACTTGCTTTTCTTTTAGACGTCCTCGTCTAATAGACCGATTAAAGCTTTCGTCTGCATGCACCTTTACTTACACAATAAAATTCCGTTCAATTTATGCATGAATAAAAAGAATAAAAAAATGTTTTGAGGTCCTCAAGACCAAAAATATTTTTAAGGAAGAAAACACTTAGTCCTTTGAAATGGCGTGAGCCACTGTTGATCCTCTAGATCAAATCTTCAGAAGATTATGCTCCACTCTTTCTTCCTACATCTTTCCTGTATCACCTCAGATTCCTCATAATCTTCCTCTTCTCTTGCCATGAAGCAAACAACCTCTTCATCATCACTATTGCTGGATGATGAATAATCCGAGTCACTTTGAATCCACTTGGCCTTGCTATCTGCTACCATGAGGGTCTTCAGCTCGCCTTCTTTGCCTTTCCTCTTCTCATCACGTTTCGTCTTTCTGCACTCCGACTTGTAATGACCTAGAATACCATAGTTAAAACACTTAACATTAGTTTTCGATTTAGCTTTATTATCATTAGTGTTATTTGAAGAGCTTGAGTTATGAATGCTCTTCTTCATGTATTTCCCGAATTTGTTCACGAGAAAAGCCATTGCGTCGTTGCTGAGCTGCTAGGCAGTTGCCTTTTCTTCGTTGGCAACTAGTGACTCCTCGGAAGACACCAAAGCCTTGGTAATGATAGCGGATGTAGGGTGCTCCTCTTCATTCCTTGAGTTCAACTAAAACTCATAGGCCTTCAGATCGGCAAGCAAGTCGAAGAGCTCCATCTAATTGAGGTCTTTGGACTCCTTCATCGCCATAGTCTTGATGTCCCACTCCATAGGCAAAGCTCGCATGAACTTTATAGCAATCTCTCTGTTATTATAGGTCTTGCCTAGAATGGATAGAGTGGTGACAATATGACTGAATCTTGCATTAAACTCAGTCATCGTCTCTCCTGAATGCATCTTGAAGTTGTCAAACTGCTGGGTGACAACCATAATCTTGTTCTCTTTGGTTTGCGCATTGCCTTCCAGAGTTGATTGAGTTTGTCCCAAATTTCTTTAGCAGACTCGCAAGATATGATGTAATTAAACATGCTGTCGTCAAGAGATCTGTACATGATGTCCATGGCCAAGTTATCGAGGTTGTTCTTCCTCTTATCTTCACTTGTCCATTCAGATTTTTCTTTGTCGATCTTGATGGGTTCTTCAGTGAAAACACTCCATATGTCATCGTGCAAGGAAGCAAGATGGACGCGAATTCTCTTCTTCCACACCATGTAGTTTTCTTTCGAAAACATAGGAATCTTGGATGAACTAGCATCTTTCGAAATGATTCAGGTTCTTGTTGCTTGAGAATAGAAAACAGAGCTCTGATACCAATTGATAGGATTAGTGCAATCAATAGAGACGGGGGTCTGACTATTGTTAGCAACTTCAGATAAACGAATTGATAGAAATTCTATTAGGGATTAATATCACTTTCTATTCTTCTCAAATATTCACAAACTCTTGAAAACGATTCAAGTGCGGAACTGTTTGTTTGGGTTTGAAGCTTTGAACTAGTGATTGATGAAAGACAGAAGGTAAGAACACAACAAGTTGTTTATGGATGTTCGAAGCTAACTCTCTTACGTCACCGCTTCTTCCAACAACCGAAAGGATTTCACTAAACTTCTTTGAATCAAATACAACCTACTAAATAACTAACACTCTGTTGAACAGAAAAACTATGTTCAACTTACAATATGATCAATAATATCTCTCAACTAAACAGTGTTTTTGATTCTCTCTTGAACTTGGAAAAGATGTACAATCAGTAAGTGCAAGAGTGATGAGTAAGAAGAATTTAGTTTGATAACCGGTAGACCGAGAGATTCGACCGTTGTCCTTGAGCATCTATTTGTAGTAGAAGGACACCAACGGTCGAATCTTCTACATGGACACGTGGCACGCATCCATAGGATGGCCGCTTAAAGGACATAGCAACTAACTCTGTGCTTATGGAACGTGGTTGTACTGAACTGTAGTATCTGTTTGCACGTCTAACTACGTATCTGTTTGCACGTTTAACTACGTATCTGTTAGACTTGCACGTTTAACTACGTATCTGTTAGACTTACACGTCTAACTACGTATCTGTTAGACTTGCACGTCTAACTACGTATCTGTTAGACTTGCACGTCTAACTAGCAACGCGTCTAAATAGCCTGCTTATACCATGTCTAAGTTACCCAAATCTGATGCACATGCATATATACAATTAGACGACTTAGCTTCTTTCATATCTAAACATCATCAAAACTCAATTGATTAATATTTAGTATTTTTATGTTAATTAACTCTTCACTTAGTTTTTCCAAACAATTTCTTCTAAGTTAATTAACTCTTAATTTTTTCCAACAGAAACCAAATAAAACTTAGTAAAAGATGCGTATTTGGTTGTTTTGATATTTGCCACCTAATTTTCTTACGTGAGAAATTAGAAGAATTTTTTTTTAAAATTATTTTTTGTTCGGTGTTTGGTTACGTGTGGAGAAGAGAATCTACATTATTCTCCACACACCTGATCAAATGAGCGACCTTTACTCCGAAACTATTGGCCTTTAAGAAAACAAGACATTTTACACATTTTCAAATAAAAAAAATTACAACCTAACCACATGTGTCTAAGTGTTTCTACCTATGCACTATCCTTTATCTAAAGATTATTCCCACTCTATTCCTTTTGCATTGTAATCATGTTGATAGTGTTGAAATTTTAAACTAATTCATAAATTCTATTAATGAATGGAAATGAGAATTTGAGTAGATAAAATATAATGATATTTAAACGAAATTCACACAAAATTCAAACGTGAGTTAATGTGAAATTTGATCCAAATAATTAAATTATTATAATTAATTGTTAATTGTTTAATTAACATTTAATGATTTGAGAAAAAAATTAACAAATTGAATTAATTCAATGTTGTTAATTGTCATTATAACATTCATGAGATTATTGTTATCAATTTATTAGTAATTTAGAAAATAATGTAACGTGTATTTCTAAAGAAGAGAATATTCAAAGGGAAATAAAGAGGTAATCAAGGTCAGCCGTTGGATCAAAGATTAATTATTGATTTATTTTTTTATGAAAGTATATATTTTCAACAATATAAAATCCCTCATCTCTAATCTCAAATAAACTCATCATCTTATTGTTTCTCACTCTAAAATTTTTTAAGTCATCTCCTTATAATTTTGTGAGTAATCTTTGAGTTCTTCGCTCTACATTTTCTGTTGCAACCCGATGATAGTTCAGGTACACTGGTCAAATTCGATTCATAGTGATTTAAAATCAGAATCACTACTAGATTCATTGTATCCTGAGAGATAGCCATCTACAATAAGTTTTAGCACAAACAAGAGACGATTGAACTATATTAAGGGAAATATGCTAAGCACATGTCTCGAATAAACCACTAATTTAGTGATATCGTTCTTCATATATATTGTATTAAATTATTTTCTTTCTAACATCATATGTATATATATTTTTTGTAACTTAAAGACAAGATATCTAACAATGATTTCAAAATTATCTATTAAAACTGTTTTAAGAGAAATGTGTCTAACACATACCTCGAATTAACATCTCAAATAGGTGATTTTTCGTTTTTTATTTTTAATAATTTTCTTTAATTTATTTGTAATATCGTTCTCTTATATATTTTTTGTAATTTAAAGACAATAATATCTAACAATCTTAAGAAAATTTAATGTATACTAAGCTATATACTAGCTTGCGTAATCGAAAATCTATCTTTGATGTTTCAGAAATACGAGTTGATGTTACAAAATAGATGAAAATAATATATCTAAATGAATAGAAAAATCAACCAATAAAGATAAGTATTTATTGTATATAGATATATATTCATAAGAAAAATGGAATATATTAGTTATACAAACTTTATTTTAATAAATAAATTAGAAAAAAATAAATTATTTTCTTTTTAATTGAAGGTTTGTGGTTACTAAAATTATTATTAATAATAATAAAATAACTAAAAAGTTAGCATCCAATGTTAAAAAAATAATAGTTATAATTTATTAATAGTAATTATAATTAATTATAATTAAAACATATGATTTCAATTTTAAAATAATTCATTATAATATATATATATATATATATATATATATATATATATATATATATAAATTCTTAAATTAATTAAGCGTGATAATTAATAAGAATATTATAAGGTAATTGTTAACTAAGGAAATATAGTCTATTTATATTTGTACATATAAATTTTCTTATATTTACCTTTTGATTAGGATACTAAGTTATTATTTTTATTGACAGAGTTAAGACAAAGAAAGAGAAGAATAAGTGCAAGCACTCAAAATCTACATACCCAAATTATAAAATTAAAATAATTATTTTGATTTATTTTTAAATAAATGAAATTAAAATAATTAACCTCAAGACCAAAACCTAATTAAAACAATCAATTATAATAATTATTGTAATAATTAAAGCTAATTAATTAAGGAAAATAGTTAAATAAAATAAATAAAATTATTTGGGATAAATGTTGTACTCGTTTTATCTTAAAATAATTTTAGGGGATTAAAATAAATAATATAGGATAAAATGTGGTACCCATTTCATCCCGAAAAATTATTTATTTAACCCAAATATAAAAATAAATTGGCAAAATATTTTTCATATTTGTTTTTAATATTTTGTATATTTAAAAGAAAAAAAGTTAAATCCAAAAGGGTGAAAGAAAAATCAATTTCAAATAAACCCTTAATGATTTGAAATTAAAATTAAATCTGCAATCGGGTGTAGCCGAAATTCGGAAGAATGATTACACTTCACTTCAAAATAACTTTAAAACTAAAAACCCGATTTGAACGAATTGATAATCACTCAGGTTGATTGATACCTTGAGATGATGTTCTAAATGTTCCTAGGAACTTTGTGAAGCTACACATGCCCTTGGATCTAAGAATCTATGTCTCCATCAAAATTGAAAAAACTACAATTTTGATGTTCTTGAGGACCGACATGTCCGGCGGATTAAACTTAGCCAAGACTGAGAGGTCCGACCCATGTTCTTCATCAAGGACCGAGAGGTCCGATCGATGTTATTCATCTATGACCGATGATTTTTACATCCGACCGAGAACTCAGGCTTAGGACCGAGGATTCTTGCACCCGACCGAGAACTCTTGAACCCAAAATATATGACTTCCACCTAGGACTGAGAGGTCTGACTGAGAAGTGAAACCCAGAACCAATGACTTCCACCTAGGACTGATGCGTACGACCAAGAATATTGTCTCCCGATCGAGAATTCTATCTGAGGACCAAGAGGCCTAAGCACCCCAACTAAGGGATTCCCGCACCCCGATCGGGGATCCCGAACTTAGACCGAGAGGTCTCTGACCTAGGACCGAGGGCTTTTAACCCTCGACCAATAAAATGAACCCATGACCTAGGACACCGGTCCTAAGGCCTATTTGGTTTCCATTTTCAAACTCTAAAATTATTTTTATAATTTTGGAAGCTCAAACTATTTTTTAAAAATCCCGAAAATTTTTAAAAATGATTTCAAAATATTTTTGGGATATTTCCACAAAAATATTTTGATAAAGGCTCGTTTATAATTTATTTTTCAACCTTAATGTCTTCTAATCTGATTTTCTTCAGGTATTTTTCTCCATAGTCGTCATCGGCAACATGTATCAACATTTAAATAATTGTCATAACACTTCTTTAAATAACGCACAAACTTATGCATGCATAGGACTAGAAGAATAATCTGTTAAAATAAAACGTTATACAACCGATTTTCAAAAGCCAAATTTATAAGTAGAGACCATTTTCAAAACAGGTATGGAGGATAAAGCGCGAAATCTCTTTCCCGAGTATCACCAAACTACGAACCAAAAAGAAACTCTAGTTAATACGATTGTACACGTATGCCATTTTTATTTTATTTAAAAAAAATCAATTGATGACTATTTATCAAAGAAATAATCTTTTAAATTAATTATTTTAATTAATTTAAACAATGAATTTCTAAGAAAAATCAAATTGTAAATTGATTTATCGCAAATCCCTGGATTATTTAAATTTGAGCTCAAAATTAATTATTTTTATAATTAATTTCAAAAGATGTAAAAAAATATTTAAATTTTTTTTTAAAATAATGTTTTATTTTAAAGATTTCTGACACGCAAATCAAAATTGAAATTCTGAAACCTCGAACTTCCATGAAAACGCAAAAGGTTTTTCTAGAGGTTACAACAAGTTTCTCCCAAAATAAACAAAAGGTCTTAAACAATGGTAGAACAACAAAAATGCACATTGGAGTAGTGATTCGAAATTCAGATGTAGTGGTTCGAGGTAAAAGGAAGGTTCCTTGTTCGAATCCCAATTCAGTCAATTAATTCTTTTGTAGAAATTTGAAGTGTTATAAAATGAATTTAGTCATTGATGATGGAACCATTCAATTTTTTGTGTATAAATTATGAGATGGGTAGTCAATGATTTCTTTATAGAAATTAGACTCGTTGAAACGACTTTAGTCATTGATGTTGAAATCATTCCAATTTCTTATGTAGAAATTATGAGATGATCATTAATACTTTTTTTATCAAGAAATTTGATTTGGCAAAATGATTTTAATCATGGATGTTGGAATTATTCTAATTTCTTGTGTAGAAATTATGAAATGAATTGGGGGATTTAATGATTTTTTATATATAAATTTAATTTGCTAAATTGACTTTGTCATTAATATTTTGAAGCATTTTAATTTTTTTTAGGGTGTGTTTGGTAAGCCTGGAATTGGCATTGGAATTGGAGTTGGAGGGTCCAATTCCAATTCTTAAGTTTGGTAGACCCTTTAATATTAAGAATTGGAATTAGAATTCTAATGTAATATAATATAGTGTAATTTTATAATTCTCAGTGTTCACGTTGTTAGTTGCTCAGTGTCACTTGTCAAACGTGCGGACGATCGACACAATCGGCACAAACGACACGGTATCGACTCTAATTGCTAGGTCAGTCATTCATCTACAAATTTTGGTTGGAAGGTTAGGGTTTATGGTTTACCATATTTTGTATAGCTAGGGTTTCTGGTGTTCCATATTCTATAATTGCTCTTTTGTGTTGTTTTGTTGCTATGTTATATTTTTCATTAAAATGGGTAGAAAGAAAAGCAATAAGTATAAGGAAGTCAAAGAATTTGTGATAAAAGGTTTATGAGAGGTAGATAAAAAGAAAATTGATAGGATTGCAAAAGAAATAATCCAGGAAAAACAAGAATGTAGCAAAGGTAAGGAACCAATTGTTGTTAAAAAATCTGAAGAAAATGCTGTAGGAAAACAGGGGAAGAAATAAGAAATTTGGAAGGTTGGTTATAATGAAAGAGCCAACCTGTTTAGTCTTAAAAACTAGATTACCAAACTTCTAATGCATGCTAAGAAGGGAGAAATCACAATCAGTAAAGAGAAAGCTCAACAAATAACAGTCCAACTAAATATTCATTATCTCTAGGACTGAAATTTACTAAAGAAAACAGAATATGATGACATAATTAAATGGTCATTTGATGCAATTAAAGAGTTGATTAAGGCTCCCAAAACCAAGACCTACACTATCAGGAGAAATTCAAAATGGAAAGTCAATGAGGTATGAAAGAATAAATCAGAAAAGAAATCTGAAGATCATGCCTATAAAGGAAAAATCTACTTGGGGGATATCCAAACAAAGGTAGAGGTACTCAATTCTCCTTTTGAATTTAAACTGCCTTCTAAAGTAGAGGAGAAATTTATTGAATATTGAGAGTTTGTGGTGGTTGGAAACTTCATTGGGAAAAACAGAGTATCATTCCCAACTACCAAAGAGGCTTTAATTAAACAGTGGGGAGAAAAGGGGCTTAAAAAAGTTTCTACAATACATGACCTATACTTCATGCAATTTAAAAAAGGGCTCAAATCTGAAAGAAATCTTGGAGAATGAGCATATTTACATAGGATCAAATTTTATAAAGCTAGAAAGTGGTCAGAAGAGATGAATCTACAGAGCAGACCAAAGGAAACTGCCCAGATTTGGTTTAATCTCTGGAACATTCCAGTCCACATGTACAATGCTGAAACGATTAATCACTTTTTATGTACAATTGAGAAACTATTATATATGGACTCAATAACTAAAGGAGGATAGAACTTGTCATTTGCAAGAATTAGCATTGAAGTGCATCCTAGGAGTGTCCTGCCAATGAAAATGGCAGTTGTTGACAGAAAAAGAAAGCGCAATGTCATGGAGATCTCTTATGAATAGAAACCAAAAAGGTGTGCTTTCTGTAACACTTTTCTGCACAATAAATGTGATAAAGTTAAAGAAGAAGAGCAGAAAAGTCAAGAAACAGAAAAGAAAAAGAAGAAAACAGGGGAGTCTAAACTAAAAGATCAAACATTTGTAGAAGAAAGCAAGAAGGATTTTGAGAAAAATGAAAGTAGTGAAAGAAATAAAGTAAAGGGAATTAAGGTGAAGAGGAAAAGAAAATTTTCTGTAATGCAAAAGATTAGGCCTAAAATGGAAGATGAACCTCAAGTTGTTGTTGAGGAAACTCAAGATGAAAACATTCAGAATTTCAAAGATGAAATAGAGAATTCTAAAGCCGATAAAGAAGATTCCAAAACCGATGTGAAGTTTGAAGTTGAAGATAAGGAAGACAAGAATACATAAATTCAAGTTGAAGATAACAAAGGTAAAAGCCCTGAAATTCTCAGAAACAATTCTTTTTATCAAATCAGAATGAGTTCATACAAAGAGAGAATTCAAAATGAGAAACAACAATACTCATCATCCTCTTCAATACAATTTTATTTTATCGTTAGATGAAGAGGATGGGGAAGGCCTCTAAATGAAGATAGATGACATGCGAAAATCCCAGGCTGGGATGGTTAGGTTTGAATGTAGTCTTTTCTGTTTGTAATCTATATTTTTTTTAGAATGTATGAATGCTACTAATCATTTTTTTAGGGTATTTTGATTGTCATCCTTAATCATATCTAGGGTTTGTCTAGCTTTGATTTCTTACCCTCCTACTTTTAGGATTTTAAGGAAATGATTTTAACCGTTTTCCCAAAAAAGAAAAATTTATAATTCTCAATTTCATTCTTTATAGGTCTGAATTGTAATTCCAAATTTTATTTTTTTTAGTTTTTTCGAAACAAAATATCTTATTATTTTATCATTTAAAACACAATTAAAGCTTTTAATTGATATTTTTTAATTTAGGATGTCTTTTTTATTTTTTTATTTTGGGATTTTTATTATATATATATATTAGTTTAAGAAGTTAAAATGTTGAACCGATATTTTTTTTGAATTTAGAAAGTTAAAATGTCGAACCGATATATTTTGTTTTTAAATCTAAGAAGTTAACATGATGAACCAATATTTTATTTTAAAACATCTTTTAACATTTGAGTTATCCTAATTGGTTATATCACATCAATATTTTAATATAATGAATAATATATATTAAAAATATTTTTATTATATTATTTTTTTCAAACCTAGGAATTATGATTGAATTGCAATTCTATAGTTTTTCCAAACATAGAAATTTAATTGTAATTCAATGTAAATTCTAATGAATTGGAAATAAAATTCCAATGCCAATTTCAATTCCAATTTTACTCATCCAAGCATACTCTTATAAAAAATTGTGTGATTAATCATTAGATGGCATAGTATGAATTTCATTTGTGTTAGAAATCATTATATTAATTTGTTCAAAGAGAGGACTATGTGAGTCGATATTATCTTCGTAAGAACTATCTCTATGAGAACGATCCCCCCAGAATTATTTTGAACATTGTCGCTTCACGTAGATTATCATTCAAAGAACGATAAGGCAATTACTTCGATTAAGACATGAAGTACATTTATAGTTATATATTGTGTTGCTATGTTATTGCTTTGATATATAAATGTATATTAGCTAATAATATGATAACTTGTGTTAATTCACAATAAGTATGATTAACTAGTTATTTGTATACATACTTGAAAAAAAGACTATTGTGTATCTATTTGTCATAAAATTATGTGTATTTTGGTCTATAAAAACTTATATGGAATGTTAAAAGTCATATCATTAATTAAGAAATTGACGAATTAATGACATGAATAATTATTTATAATAATTAGTTATTTTGTATTTGATTAAAGATAAACTGTCAATATAATAATTGATTATTGATTATTTTATAAAAATAATTGATATATGAAGTAAATATAATATATATATATATAAATATAATATATATATATATATATATATATATATATATATATATATATATATATATATATATAACATATCATTTGTTTGATTATGTTTCTAAGCTATTTGATTATATATTTGTTATAATTGTTTAATTTCATCATAAAGACTAGTTTAATTTGATAATTTTTGAAATCTAATAATTTCAAGAAAAGTCGTGTTTGAGTTTAGAAATAATGTGACAAACGTGCCGATATTATGGGATGCAAATGTGCAATCAAAAATAAATGTTTAAACGGCTTCGACCAAAGATGCTTGAAACATCGATTTCTTTTGTAAAAATCATGTTAGATGGTGGTGGATATTTAATTTGATTAAATTTTAATTTCATTTATTGAAAAATGTAATAAAATAAATATTTTAATTGATTAAATATTATAATTTTTTATGTAGAGATTATGTGAAGAATATTTTTTATATGAATAAACATTTTAATATCTTGTATAGAAATTATGTTTTATTCAATTAAATATTTATAATATAGTTATCTTATTCATTGTGTGATAAGTATAACAAAAGAAATTTTGTAAAAGAAATTGTGAAAATTTCTTGATTAAAATATCATTGATTTAAATCATATAAATGTGTGATTTAAAAAGGTAACAACAGAAATGTGGGGACAAATATTTGTATTGAAAATAACACAAATATTATTGTGTATATTATGATAAATAAAAGGATAATTTATTGCTATAGAAATATGTTCTCTACAAAATATAAAGTTGTGAAACTTTACAAAAAAAAATAATAACAAGAAATGTCTTGTTTATATTTGATGAGTTGGTGCTCAAATCGATATTTTACTTTTAAGGATTATGAAATCAAGAAACGTGTCATTTTGTACATTACTTTCATAAAAAATTGAAGAACCAATGTCTTAAAAATGATTTTTTGAAACAAAAGGAAAAAAAGTTTATAAAGTTTTGGTATGACTTATAATAAATTTTATAATAATGATATGAAATTTTATTATACTTTGACTAAAGGTGAATGTGACAATTATATATATCATGAAGACATTGAAAACTAGTTCATTACGTGTCTTTTATACGATATATTTATTGTTGAAAATTTGATTATACTTTGACTAAATATGAATGTGACAATTATATATATCATGAATACATTGAAAACTATTTCATTACGTGTTTTTTGTACGATATATTTATCGTTGAAAATTACAATAAAAATGATTAAATTCACTTAGGATGTGAATTGCACTACACGAAATATCATGTTGTTACCAGATGATATATTGATATTATTAAATGAAAAATTTTACGTCTATAAGTGAATATTTTTACACTTGAAAATACAATCTACGTATGGAAATTTTCTAAGAAATTTATGATTAATAGATTAAACGTTATAATCTATAATTTTGACTTATGTTGAAAAATAAAATATTTCTATGAAAAATATATAATCGCTTACACGAAGTCAGAATAGTTCAAAGATATTTTGTCTACTAGTTAGCCAAGTAAACAATATTTGCATAAAACAAATTTTCAAACATGGTAAGCATGTACGAATGAGTATGTTTATTATTAGAAAATATTCCAAGATTATCTAAGAATGTACCAACAGAAATTTCTAATTATTGTGATAATAATTTGATATTGGATAAACTTAGATTCTATGACAAGTCTGAACATAAATGTCTTAGACATAATGTCATTAAACTATACTCTCTAATAGAGTTATCACATTTGACTATGTTAGTCAAAGATAACATTGTGGATCCACTAATCAATTTATTAAATAGAGAGTTAGTTTGAAATCTTTTGAGATATTAGCCTACTATAAGTTGATATGAAGGAAAACTCAACCTATGCAGACTAGAGATCCCAAGAACTAGGTTTAATGGGACAATCTATTGTAATGACTTGGAATGTTATTGTTAAGGATTAATCCTAAAGTGAAACAATATATATTTTGATGAGGATAATCAAATCGCTTTTAATATTATTTGTAAGAAAATAGATCACCTATGTGAGAGAGAAGTGAGGTTGCTTCGAATGAATTGCACTGCTCAATTCTATACCCTCTCACAGAACCAGGCACGCGTTACATGACTAAAACTAACACAACCAGGAGTGTTTGACATGGATCAGGGAGAACTTTATGTGAAATTGTGTAATTGTTTACACAAATGGAAGAATAGTTCAAGAATATTGAGTCTACTAATTGGCTAGTAAAGTTATTTATTTTCATAAGGGAATGTTCAAATGGTTACACGTACATATTCTATGTAGAATTCAACTATTGAACTTTTCACCGGGTTAATATTTCAATTTCTATTAATGTGGGGGATTGTTGGATTTTTAAACTATTTCATAAATCTATATATATAATGATGCTTTATTTTCAAAGTGTCCGGATTTCCAGGTCGAGAACTGTGGTTAATTTGGATAAATATGTGAGAGTAAATGGATATTTTTGTAGGATTGTGGGTTTATCCGCCCATAAACTTAAAACGGTTAAAAATAAAATTAAAAATACTATATGTATGTTTCGAACTTGCAACATAACAAAACAAGTACAACCCTTTAATCAAATAGGCTAATAAGATTTTATACTTTAAATTCAACGCCAAATTTGATAAATGCGGGACGTTTTAACCATATAAGTTCAACTTTTTAACTAACTAATCAATATATATATATATAATGATGCTTAACTTTCAAAGTGTACGGATTGCGTGTCGAGAGCTTTGATTAATTTAGATATATATGTGAGAGTAAATTAAAAATGCTATCACATTTTAATCGTAATTTATTTTTCTCGGTTTTTATATCATTACTCGTGCAAATGCACGGGCTACATGCTAGTTTCATTAATGAATAAAAATGAAAATTTTGGTAATAAAATCATATAAAATTCAAACAAAATTCACACAAAATTCAAACGTGAATTAAAGTGAAATTTGATCCAAATAATTAAATTATTATAATTAATTTATTAATTATTTAATTAACATTTAATGGTTTGAGGAGAAATTAATTGATTGAATTAATTTAATGTTGTTAATTGTCATTGTAACATTCATGAGATTATTGCTATCAATTTATTAGCAATTTAGAAAATCATGTAACATTGTCTTTTCTAATGAAAAGAAAATGGAATGAGTAAGAAAGTGGCAATCAAGGTTAGTCGTTGTATCATAAATTATTATAAATTTAGAAAGGTCATTTGATGTTAGCTCTTGGTGAAAATATACTTTCGAGGGCCCGCGATTACGCCCTCTATGAAATCCTTTTAATTTACAGCAGCCGCTTCCTTTTCTTTCTTTCTTCTTCCTCTCCATTCCGCCTCTCCCGCTCCCATTCTTTCCCGCCACAGATCCACATGTCCTCCGCCACAGATCCTCCCAGATTGATTCTTCGCCCGTCCTCCCTCTATCGCCCCGTCTTTGATTTCCTTTGTTGATTCCGTCCTCCTCCATCCATAAATTGATTATGCCCTCCTCCGGTCAAGATTCCAGGTCGATTCTAGGTTATAATTTTACATTTTCTTCGTTTGATTCTTGTTCGAAGAATTTGTCCGCCTGTGTAACCCTGGTTTGTTCCTTTCATCATTTGTTGTTTAACCTAAATTAAAATTCAACTATATGATGAAATTTATCTCTAGTTATATGGTGAAATTCATCTCTAAACTTCAAATTTATATATATATATATATATATATATATATATATATATATATATATATATATATATATATATATATATATATAATGAAATCAGCCTTTATTAGATTTATATTTGATTGTTTTTTATTGTTAGATTTATGTTTAATCTAAATTGAAATTCAGCCGTGAATATGTCTGAATTTCAAATATATATATATATATGAATGATGAAATTCAGCCTTTATTTTTTTTTTCAATTTTGTTGTTATATATATATATTCTATTGAAAGTTATATGCATTTGTACGTGTAAAGTAGATGATAGTTGGAACAACTTTTAATAGAATATATGATGATGATTTAATATGTATCTGTGTAAAGTGGATGACATGAATGATAGTGTATAAATATCACTAGTTTATTTGATTTATTTGATTTAATATGTACAAATTGAGTGTACAGATGGAGGAGACTGTTAGACTATTGATCTTAGGATTATAGGGTGAAAACAAATCCAGGATCAAATTATTCATCTATTGTTCATTGATCTTGAATATCATTAAAAACATATATAATTAGAATTGTTCCATGATCTTGCTTATTAGATTGTAGCCAAATGTCTTGCAAATAGATTGAGAGGGGTTTTACCATCTATTGAATGTGATTACATGTTTACTGTTAAGATTTAAAATTATGTTGATGTTAACATGAGATGAACTTGAAATTATGTTTATGGACTTCCTAATGAGAAATGAATTTACCAGCTGAAGAGGTGCCATCAGAGCTTCCTGAACTTGTGTTGGGTATTAACTTTGCTAGAGACTAACACTTAGGTCTATCTTTTCTGCTGGATTTTTCTGCTGGATTCTTTGATCCGATTCTATAAGCTAATCACTTTTTGTTCTTCTTCTTGCCAATTCCAGGTTCTATTCTTTCTATTCCGTCAGCTAATCACTTTTTACTATAACATTGATGTTTGCCTGCCTTCATTAGATATGTTTGCTTGCCTACTGGATTTACATTGATTTAGAGATTTAAATTAGATATGTTTTTCTGCCTTCATTAGATCTTAATAAATCTGATATGATGATATTTATTTGAGTAATATTTGGACTATATAAAATGTAGGTTTTTCTAGTAACACGATATTGACCTTATTGATGTGTTAAATGATGTTTATTTCATTATATATAAATACTTTATTTAGTTAAATTGTGTTACTAATTTAGGTTTTGTGTTTGATATTTTAATGAATCCTCTTGTAAGTCAAAGATGTTACTTTCTTAATAATTCTTAATATCAAAACATTTCAAATGGTTGAGATTAATTAATTTCTAATACTCTTTTCAATATAACCCTAGTTTGGTGTTAAGAAATCTGATCAACGTTGGAAAATGAAAACTGCGAACAAAAGTTAGATGCTCCTACGTCGAGATCATCCACAATATATGAATGGCCTTGGGCAATTCCTAAATTTTCTCAATACTCTATTGGAAGGTAAATATTGATTGTCCTTGAGTTAAATGTGTAAATCAAAACTTTAAGAGTGTTTATGTTGTCAAGACACATCTAATTATAGATGGTATAAGAATGGACTATGATTTTTGGTATTTTCATGGTGAAAGGAGCTCTGCAAATGATATTGTTGATGATGGCGTTGATGATGTTGACGACGAATCAAATAACAAAGACAATGTTAACGAGAATGTCATAGAAGAAGATAATACAATTGAAGATATTGATAATGATGTTGATGACTAGTATATGAAAGATATTCTCAATGATTTGTATCCCAACATTCATCACTCTAGTTTTGAAGATCCGGTTGACGATGATAAAACATTGTACAAATTGTTGGATGATTCAAAACAACATTTGTATGAAGTTTCTCGAATTTCAAAGGCTTCCACATTATTGAAGTTGTTTCATATTAAGAATGTTGGTCAATGGACAAATACATCATTCGATCTATTGCTAAATTTGCTTAAAGATAAGATTTTACCAATAAATTCTAATTTACCTAATTCTTATTATGAGTGTAAGAAATTTATTACAAATATCGGTTTTACATGTGAAAAGATCGATGTTTGTAATAATAATTGTATGCTTTACCTTAAGCAGGATAATTATCTACATCATTGTACGGTGTGTGGCACCTCGAGATGGAAGATTGATAAGTCAAGTGATGCAGTTCAGAAAGAACATAATGGAAAACACATTTCAGCGAAGGTGCTACGTTAATTTCCATTTACACCAAGGATGCAAAGGTTATATATGTCTTCAATAATGACTCCACTAATGAGATGGCACAAAGATAGTCGAGTAGACGATGAATTCTTGAGGCATCCCGCAGATTCTATGACATGGAAGTCATTTGATGAACACTACATCAATTTCTCTTCAAAGCCCCAAACGTAAGACTTTATTTGGCTAGTGATGAATTTCAACCATTTATTAATGGAAAACAATCGTACAACATTTGGTCGATTGTTATTATACCTTATAATGTACCACCGACAATATGCATGGACTCAAGTAACTTCATGTTATCCATGTTGATTCCCGGTCCTAAGAGTCATAGTGATGTGATTGATATTTTTCTATAATTGTTAATTAAGGAATTGTAGGCCTTATGGCATACATGTGCTCAAACTTATGATGCATCTACTTTAGAGTATTTTAACATGCATGATGTATTGTTATGGACTATTAACGACTTCCTTGCATATGCAAATATCCGGTTGTAGTACTAATGAAAATTTTGCGTGTCCGTGTAGTAATAATGGTATTGCTTCAATGAGATTGACAAATTGGAAGAAATAGTGTTATATGTGTCATAGGCGTTTCCTCCAGTTTAGTAGAGATTTTCCTGGTGGAAGCCAATCTCAATGGAGGGAGCAAGAGGTTCAGAAGTTGTGTACTGAATTACAAGAGGAGGCTTTGAAAAGAGAAGAATTAGAGGTTGTAGTTCTTGAGTCATAAAGAAAAGCACTTGAAACTAAAAGAGAAGAGCAAGAGGCAAAAAGGCAAGCTTTTGAGGCACAAAGACAAATGTAATTCAAATGGAAAGACAAGCTCTTGAGTCACAAAGACAAATGGAAAGACAAAGGGAAGAATTTCAGAACCAGTTGGCGGAATTTATGGCGAGATATCCTCCACTTCCACCTCTAGATCAATCTGGTATATGATGTTTTTATATCTTTAAATACTTTGACCGGCATATGGGATAATTGAGATTTTGGTTTATTAGATATTGTAATTTTGAATGAATTAAGATTTTAGTTTATTGGATAATTATATTTTTGGATTATTTGGATTTTGGTATATGAAATTCGATATTTCTAATTTGTGTATGATTTAGGTCTGAAATTGTTTGGTTTAAAATATGTAATATTCGATTTATAAACATTTTATTTACAAAATCTTATTATAGCCGAGAGCAATAGGCTTATACTCTCGGAAAAAAGCTTATTATAGCTCCGAGAGCATTGTAAATGCTCTCGTTGATAATTGAAAGTCGTCTTCGAGAGCGTTAGCGCTGCTCACGGAAATAGAATAAAGTCATTTCCGAGAGCTTTATATGCTCTCAGTTATAAGTTATCTCCGAGAACTTTTTATGCCCTCACAAATTTCTTTTTTATCACCGACAACTTTATCACCGAGACGCGGCGAGAGCGTTTATCGCTCTTGGTGAATTCTTTCACCGAAGGCAAACAGCATTTCTCCGAGAGTTTCTACCCTCGTTAAAAAGTAATTTTTTACTAATGTTTGGCAGAAACACTAGCTTCTTATCATGAAAGTTCGGGCTATGAGATCTCACCTTTACTACATGTGTAGCATGAACCGAGGGTCAATCTTAGTGTTGATCATTAGCATTAAGGGTTTAGACAAAATCTGAAGTATTAGATCACACTCATGATAGCGATAAATCCATATGGCAAAAGAGGAGGTGTCGAGTATAGCCATTTCCTATAAAATAGACATCAAAGACAAATAAACATGTTACATTAGTCTGGTTCTATTTTAGTTTTAAGAAAGTTCAGATTGTACTTGTGGGGTCCACTTCAACTATAATACATACATATTTATATATATAGTAATGTACATGGCTTGCAATATGATTTGTTGTATGAGAAAACTAAGCTTGAAATAATGATCTGAATTTTTTATCTAAGGCTTCTAATGGTAAAAGAGAAATTACCAACTGACCAGGTAGCCTCAATCACCTTAGAAATAAGGTAATATCTCAATTGAAAATTTCAATGCACCACCCTTATGAATCCCTCCTCGAAAGAAGACTCACAAGTAATAGCGAAGATCGATCCTAGAGTGTTATGAGTTGCCTCTCACATCATCACTACGTAACAGATCAACAAGTCTTATTGGCACATCTTAACATATAAACAATAGATGTATAGTTAGTGTCACATAATGTACACTCATATACTATCTAAATACAAAGAGCAATATACTCAAGATAAAGAATCATACAAGCAACTATGTAGGTTTGAGTTTTATATCCTCTCATTAGGTTTTCAATTTGAGTGTAAAATTTCACGTTTCAAAATTTGGCCAACTATTTGTTTCAAGTCAAACATTACCGTCTCCAATAGAGTGTTCAGTTTCTGTACGCATATAAATTCAACCATTTCTTAAAAATGAAAATTTTGACTCGAATGGTCAAAGTTCCATGCCTTACCTTCCTTTTAAATTCTAGAAAACAGGATGAGAAACTGAAATGGTGAGCTTGACTCGAGTTTCGATTTTGAAAACAAGTTAGAAAATTTGTTTTGCTAAGTTTCTTGGCTTAACTTCATCTCAAATATCGTAAAATAAAATGATAAAAAAACTCTTTTAAGAATTTTCTTATCTAGACGTGAGATGAGGAATCGAAGGTAAAACTTAACAAAGTAACATACTTGACACTTTAAGAGTCGTCACCTAATTTACTTTTTTAAAATTTGGAAAGAAAAGAATGTTTAGAAATTCGGTTTGAGGTTCGATGCTTATTTATGTGTGAGAAAGGGTCTCAATGTTGTGATTCACACGCACATCCAAAAGGATGATGTCGAGAATCTATAGATTTGTAACCGATGAAAATACACTTTATATATCGAGAATCCAATTTTCCTTCATCAACATTAGCTTACGCAGAACAATAAAAATTCTCAAATCAGAATAACTAGAAGGAATATCATACCATACTTCTTGTAGAGTCTATTTATTTATTTTTTTAGCAAAATGGTTAAATTTTTTATTAAAATCCTATAAGTGGAAGAGTCAAGAATCAAAGATAGACAAACCCTAGATATGATTAAATGATGACAATCAAACTAACTTAAAGAACCTGATTAGTAGCAATCAAACATACAAATAGAGATTACAAGCAAAAATTATAAATTGTATCAAATCTTAATTATCCTAATAAGTATTTTTATTTATATACGAACCTGTTGTATCAACAAGTGTCTTCCTCTTCCCCTTCTCCTTCCTCTTTCCCTTCTCATTCATCTTTTAATGAAAGGGGATGAACTGAAGAGGTTGATTAATACTGTCTATTCTCATTTTAATTTTCTTTATATGAACCTGTTCTGATTTGATAGAAGAAATTATTATTTTGGATTTCCGGACTCTTCACCTTGTTGTTTCTCAACTTGAATTTTTAGATCATTATCTTCATTTCCTTCAGCTTCAGATTTGGAATCCTCAGCAACTTTGGATTCTTTTGTATCAAACTTGAAATTCTCTTCTTCCTCTTGATTAGTCTGAGTATCTTCCTCTCTATTTTTATCAGCAACCACTTCAACTTGATTTGATTGCGATTCCTCAACTATCTCTTCAATTGATTGGGTTGAGGTTCCACCTCCTTCTTTGTAATACTTTCTTCTTGTACATAATTTTATATATCTTCTATTTCATGTTCTTTAACCACATTTTCTTTTTGATTATAGGAACCTTTGTTTTATTTTTCTGCATCTTTTATTTTCTAGCCTAAATGAATTTTCTAATCTTATTCCTTAGCCAAATCACATTTTGGGCTTGCATGTTAGAAGGTATTACAGAAAGAGCATCTGTATGGTCTCCACTCATAAGTGATTTCTATGACAATATGTTTTTTTTTCTGTCTACTATTGTCATACTTCTCGACAGTGTGCTTCTAGAATGCACCTCAATGCTAATTCTAGCAAATGATAGGTGCTCTCATTCTTCAATAATTGGGTTCATGTATAAGTAGAGTCTATTTATTAATGATTGACGATGAAACATATTGAAGCTGCACTTTCGGCCCATAACGACTTTGGTAAATCAACATCCATTAGTCTACAATACACTTTATCCATCAAACTTTTATTCATCCTCTATGCCGTAGTATTCTATGTGAGTTTTTTGACATTGTGTGGTGCCACATAATTCTTTCAGTGTTATATAAAGTATTGAAATCTTCAAAGTTGAACTCCAAACTATTATCGGTATGCAAACGTTTTATTGGCTTTTTAGTCTAATTCTCAATCATAATTTTCACTCCTTAAACTTGAAGAACACATCACTCTTTTGTTTAAAAAAAAGTCCAAACTTTTGTAGAGAATTCATCAAGAATTGTCAACATATAATAGACATATCCCATAGAATGTACTCTATACGGCCCCTATATATCAAATTGAATATAATTAAATATTCTTTTAGTATTGTGGATTTTTTTAGAGAACTTAACTCTTTCTACTTGTTGTGGACGCAATGCTCGCAAAACTTTAATTTGATAATACTCTGTGTATCAAGACGTCCTCCCTTGCTTAACTCGGTCATGTCATTCTCACTCATATGACTAAGTCATATATGCCACAACTTTGTGATATTATCATCAAAAAATGAGGAGATGGTGACAACATCGCATATAACTGTGGAGTCTTTAAAAACATATAACATGTTAGGTTTTCTTTCACCTTTCATCATGACAAGAATACATTTACTAGCCTTAATAACTCCACCTTCAATATCGTACTAGTACCCTTTTGAATCGAGGGTACTAAGAGAAGTAAGATTTCTCTTCAAATCATAAACATGTCTCATATCATCAAGTGTTCGAGCAGATCCATCAAACATCTTGATTTTTATTGTTTATATACCCACGACTTTACATGATGAATTGTTTCTCATTCATATAAAACCTTTCAAAAATGTATCATATGTCGAAAATAGTTTTGATAGGGACACATATGATATGTACATCCATAATCGAGTATCCAATTATCTTGCAATTTTGCATGCAAGCAAAAGACATGAGGGAGTTCATTATCTTCAGCTTCAACGATACAGGTTTTGCAAAAAAATTATGTCTGCTTTTTGGTTAGAATACCATTCTCGTTCTTAATTTTATTTTATAGTTTTCCAACATTCAGATTTTTGTTCAAACGGATACATCCATCGATACTGAACAGGTCCTCCAAGCAAAGCCTCAAATGACAAGTGAACCGAGAGATGCATCATGATGTCGAAGATTGACGGCGGAAAAATCATTTCAAATTTGCAAAGTGTCAATGTAATATCCATGTACAATTATTCGAGGTCCTCTTGAATCAACTCTTTGAAGCACAACAACCGAAAGAAACGAGACAAATTTACTAACGCATCATACACATTCTCTGGAAGTAATCCACGAGTTGCTAAAGGAATAAGATATTCCAATAAAATGTGACAATCATGACTCTTTAATCCCGAAATCTTTTTCTCTTCCAAATTTACACAACCGCCGATATTTGAGCAAAAGCCATCGGGCAACTTGAGATCTTTCAAGAAGTTACAAAGACGTTTTTTATTTTCGGATGTCAAAGTGAAAGGCGCTTCTGGATAATGAACAACTCCTTCATCATTTATAGGATGTAACCATGATTTTATGCCTAAGAGTTCTAAGTCTTTACGGGCTTTAGGACCATCCTTAGTCTTCTCTTTCACATTCATTATTGTTCCCAACACGCTATCACATATATTTTTCTCAATATGCATCACATCCAAATTATGTCTCAATAATAGTGATTTACAATAAGGCAGACGGAAGAAAATGCTAAGTTTGTTCCAATTGTCTCCCCGCGTTTCATGATATATCTTGGTTCTCTTGCTCAGATCCGCACTAAGAATTATGTCTTCTAGGTCTCGTGCTTGCTCGTAACATTCTTGCCCCGTTAACAATCTAGGGGGATCTCTATAATCAGTTCGACCATCAAACGACTCTTTATCCCTTCTGTATTTGTGCTTCGGTGGAAGGAAGCGTCTATGACCCAAGTAACATTGTTTAGAACCATGAACCAATCGAAGAGATACCGTGTCGTTGTTACAACAAGGACAAACGAATTTACCTTTCGTACTCTAGCCTGATAAATTCGCGTATGCGGGAAAGTCATTAATGGTCCACAACAACGCCGCTCGCATGTTAAAGTATTGCGAGGTGTGTGCATCAAACGTTTTCACACTTGTTTGCCACAGTTCATGCAACTCTTCGATCAATGACTGGAGAAATATGTCAATTGCATCTCCCGGACTCTTTGGACCCGGAATTAACATAGATAAAATGAAATTGCTAGAATCCATGCAAGTCGTGGGTGACACATTATAAGGAACGAGAATAACCGGCCAAACACTGTATGATTTTTTCCTATTTGCAAATGGCTGAAACCCATCGCTTGATAAACCTAGTCTTACGTTTCGAGATTCTGAAGCAAAATCTGTATAATTTTCATCAAACGTCTTCCAAGTTAAGGAATCAGCGGGATGTCTCAACGTATCACTATCAATTCTTCCTTCTTTATGTCATCTCATCATTGGAGCCGTTTTTGAGGACATGTATAGTCTTTGCAGTCTTGGTATTAAAGGAAAATATCTCAACACCTTTTTTGGAATGAATTTCCCATTTTGCTTCTCCCGAACTGTCCCACTTGTTTGGTCGACTTTCCATTTTGAAAGACCGCAAACTCTGCAAGAATCTTCATTTATGTCGTCCTTCCAAAATAACATACAGTTGTTCTTACATGCGTCTATCTTGTCATATTTAAGCCCGATATCAGTAATGAATTTTTTACTTTCGTAGTATGAGTTTGGCAATTGAGCGTCAATCGTTAATATGTAGTCTTTAAGCAGACGCAGAAACATATCGAACGAAGAATTCGTCCATTGACAAACATTTTTTATGTGAAGTAGTTTCAGTAGTGCCGATGATTTCGTTATTCGAGCACCTTCATACAATGGCCTTTTGCAATCATCAAGCAATTTATAAAATCTATGCGCATCTTCGACTGGTTCATCGTTGTTCGGGACGTCATTAACGTTTGGGAACATATCGTTTATAAATTCGTGCATATAACGTTCTTCATTGACCTCTTCATTAACTGTATTATTCATCTCCGGTCTCGCATCGTTGAATTCCGGCACGGCATCCTCCGACTGATCATCGTCGTCGTCATCATCGAAGTCATCGACATCTTCATCGACATCGTCATTAACCACTTGAGTAGTACGTCTCTTTTCTCCGTGAAAATACCAATACTCATAATGAACATTTATTCCATAAACGATGAGATGAGTCTTCACTTCGTCTATTTCCATAAACGACGTGTTCAAGCATTTCACGCAGGGACATTTCTCGGTTTGTCGGCGTGTACTCTTAACAGCATACTCGAGGAATTTGTCAACACCTTCCTCGTAATATGGATGATCTCGACGTAAGGTCATCCATCTTTTATCGGGTACTTCCATATTTCTAATAAAATGGAAAACAACCCGCATTATTATTAACTTAAATTTGTCTAAATTAATTAGGCTTACATAATGCTAACATAATTTCTACCTATTCTATCATTATCCAACCAAAGTTCAATTTAATCTAACATGATCCAACCAAAATTCAAATTAATCTAACATTGTCCAACCAATATTCAACATAAACGGACAATAATAAAACCTAACATGAATGTAACTTAAATCTAGCATACATATAATCTAACATTATTTCATTCATACACATTTCAAAGCAATCAATTCTAATCCAACATAATTTAAACTCAATCTAATTCAACATTATTTCATTCATACCCATTTCAAACCTAATCTAACCTAATCTAACATAAATGAAACCTAATACTTAATCTAACATAAATCAAATCTAACATAAATCAAACTTCAATCTAACATGAAAATCTAACATAAATCTAACATTAAACTAACCTAACTATATAATAAACCAACATGAACTAACCTTGCACAAAAAGAGCGACGAAGAAGAGCAGCGGATGTAGATCGACGGGCCGACAGTGGGCGACTGAAATTCCTAATTCAAACCTAATAACAATAAATCAAACCAACCACAATCAAACCACAATCCAAAACCAATTCCAAAAACCTAACACAAAACCAATCCAAAACAATCTAATACATAATTTAACAATAATATAAACATAATCTAACAATAATCCAACATAATTAATCAAAAAACAAAATCTAACAACCAATTCCAAAAACCTAACACAAAACCAATCCAAAACAATCTAATATATAATCTAACAATAATATAAACCTAATCTAACAATAATCCAACATAATTAATCAAAAACCACAATCCAAAACCAATTCCAAAAACCTAACACAAAACCAATCCAAAACAATCTAATACATAATCTAACAATAATATAAACCTAATCTAACAATAATCCAACATAATTAATCAAAAAACAAAATCTAACAACCAATTCCAAAAACCTAACACAAAACCAATCCAAAATAATCTAATACATAATCTAACAATAATATAAACCTAATCTAACAATAATCCAACATAATTAATCAAAAAACAAAATCTAACAACCAATTCCAAAAACCTAACACAAAAACATAATCCTAAAACCTAATCCAAAATCTTATCCAAAACTAAATTCAAAACCTAATCTAACCTAATCTAACATTTAATCAAAGAAGAATCTAACAATAGTATGGAAAAACAACGAACTTACCTTATCTTCAAGCGGCAGGCGGCGGCGACTGGCGGCAGGGCAGCGGTAGGGAGGCGTTGCGGCTTTCTTCAATCGGCGTCTGGCGGTAGAGCAGCAGTTGGAGAAGAGTAGCGGTGTCGATTTGTCGGCGGCGTGTTCTGTCGGACGTCGTCTTCGGGCGGCGTCGATCGTGGATTGAAGGCGGCGCGGAGGAGAGCGAACGAAGGAAGAAGCGGGGAGAAGAAAACAGGGAAGAAGAAAAGGGAAAAAAGGGCTTTTTTTTATTAATTTAATTACCGAAAGTTTTAATAAAACTTTCGGTTTTTATATTGACAAAAACCGAAGGTTATAATAAAACTCTCGTTTTTTATTAATGTGAAAACCGAAGGTTTTATTAAAACTCTCGGTTTTTATCAATGAAAAAACCGAAAGTTTTATAAATACTCTCGGTTTTAAGATTGATAAAAAACGAGAGTTTTATTATAACCTTCGGTTTTTGTCAATATAAAAACCGAAAGTTTTATTAAAACATTCGGTAATTAACTTGAAAAAAAACCGAAAGTTTTATTTAAATTCTCAGTTTTGATAATTATTTCCGAAAGTTATATAATAAACTTTCGGGTTTACAACTTCACAAAATTTTAAATTAATTGGTTAATTTATCACTTTCTAATAACCTAGAACAGCATTAATTTAACACATTGGATATCCTTAAAACATTTCCCAATCCATATAATCAAACATTACACAAATACATAGGATAATCAAACATAAACATATAAATACACTTCTTTATATAATCATACACAATCATAAACATTTTAACATTAAACAAAATATTAATTTTTAAAATACAACACACAACTAATTATATTAGTTAGGACTCTAGGTTTGAAGGTAAAAAATACTTTGACTTAAACAATTGAGAAATGGTAATTCCGAGAGTATATAGTAAACCTTTCGGTTTTTATGGGTATTTCCGAAAGTTTTACTCTAAACTCTCGGAATTACCATTTCACAAATTGTTAAATTAATTGATTTTTAATTTTTAATGAACTTGAACAACATTAATTGAACACATTTTATAACATTAAAATATTACATAATCCATATGATCAAACTGTATACACATTCATGTGATCATCAAACACAAACATATAAATACACTTCTTTATATAATCAAACACAATCATAAACATTTTAACATGAAACACAATCTTAATTTTTAAAAAACAACACACACTTGATTAGGTTAGTTCAGAATCTAGATTGGAATGTATCAAACCAATTAATTATACAAATTATGATTTGGTAACACCGAAAGTTAATAGTATAACTTTCGGTTTTTATGGGTTTCACCGAAAGTTTTAAGATAACCTCTCGGTCCTGACCTTAGTCAAAACCGAAGGTTTTCAAATAAACCTTCGGTTTTTACCCATCCCCATACTTAGAAATTTTTCAGATTTTTTAAACTAAGGTCAAAACCGAAGGTTTATTTGATAACTTTCAGTTTTGACCCTTCCCCATATTTAGAAAATTTTCAGATTTTTTAAACTAGGGTCAAAACCGAAGGTTTATTTGAAAACCTTCGGTTTTTACCCTTCCCCATATTTAGAAAATTTTCAGATTTTTTAAACTAGGGTTAAAACCGAAGGTTTATTTGAAAACCTTCTGTTTTACCCTTCAGATTTTTTAACCTAGGGTCAAAACCGAATGTTTATTTGAAAACCTTCGGTTTTTACCCTTCCCCATATTTATTAAACTAGGGTAAAAATCGAAGGTTTTCAAAAAAACCTTCGGTTTTTACCCTTCCCCACATTTAGAAAAATTTCGGATTTTTTTAAACTGGGGTAAAAACCGAAGGTTTATTTGAAAACCTTCGGTTTTTACCCTTCCCCATACTTAAAAAAAATTTTAGATTTTTTTTAAACTAGGGTCAAAACTGAAGGTTTATTTGAAAACCTTCGGTGTTTACCCTTCCCCATATTCAGAAAAATCTCAGATTTTTTTAAACGAGGGTCAAAACCGAAGGTTTTAAAATAAACCTTCGGTTTTTACCCTTCCCCATATTTAGAAAAATTTCGGATTTTTTTAAACTGGGGTCAAAACCGAAGGTTTATTTGAAAACCTTCGGTTTTTACCCTTCAGATTTTTTTAAACTAGGCTCAAAACCGAAGATTTATTTGAAAACCTTCGGTGTTTACCCTTCCCCATATTCAGAAAAATCTCAGATTTTTTTAAACGAGGGTCAAAACCGAAGGTTTTAAAATAAACCTTCGGTTTTTACCCTTCCCCATATTTAGAAAATTTTCGGATTTTTTTAAACTGGGGTCAAAACCGAAGGTTTATTTGAAAACCTTCGGTTTTTACCCTTCAGATTTTTTTAAACTAGGGTCAAAACCGAAGGTTTATTTGAAAACCTTCGGTTTTTACCCTTCCCCATTTTTAGAAAAATTTCAGATTTTTTTAAACTAGGGTAAACACCGAAGGTTTTCAAATAAACCTTCGGTTTTGAACCTTCAGATTTTTTTAAACTAGGGTCAAAACCGAAGGTTTATTGGAAAACCTTCGGTTTTTACCCTTAGAAATTTTTAGATTTTTTTAAACGAGGGTCAAAACCGAAGGCCATGCTGTTTTTTTTAAATAATAAGATGAAAAGTAAACAATAGTAAAATAATTCATTAACAACCTATTAAAACCAAACCAAACATAATAATAATAATTCATGAATATTAAAACAAAACACATAAAAATATTGTCATCGTTCGTACGGAAATACTAATAAACACATAATAAATCTATAAATTATTAGATGGGGTGGGAGGAGGGGGTGGTTGATTCAGTCGACTCCTCAACAATACAAGTTCCTGTTCGAGATTCTCTAATCTCTGGGCCATTTCGGCCCTGTCCGCTTTAATTTCACTGAGCAAACGCCCTCTTTCTGCATCCCTTAATCCGATTTGTTCCATTTCCAGCGTCATCTGTCTTACCTCTTCCTCACGTGCCGCAATTTCTGATTGTGCTATCAGATTCTGGTAACACGGATGCAGTTTCTCCGGTGTACGCCGAAGTCTCTTACATGAATCACCCATATCTTAAATGCATTTCAGATATATGTATATATATATATATTAATCAAACAAAATAACGTAAACTAGCATAAATCTAGATAATATATATATATATATATATATAAACTTAAGAAATCTAAATCTCATAATAAACAAAACAAAACAAAAACCAAATGAAACAAACCTGAACGAGAGAAGAGAATAACCGGCGTGGAGGAGGCTAGGCGGTTGCGGCGCGGGAGAGAGAGAAAAGAGAGATGAGTGGAATGAAAAAGAGAAGGGTTAGGGTTTGTATTTATAGAGGTAGATGTTGAAGGTTTTAATATAACTTTCGGTTTTGATATTAGTCAAAACCGAAGGTTTATTAAAAACCCTTCGGAAATAACCATTACCAAATTTAGAATTTTTTTTAATTGAGAAAAACCGAAGGTTCTTTGTAAAACTTTCGGAAAAAAGAATTTCAAAAAAGGTAAAACCGAAGGTTCTTTGAATAACCTTCGCAATTAAAAATTCCCGAGATTTCAAAACCGAAGGTTTTTGTAAAACCCTTCGCAATTAACCCACATCCAACACTTAGAATTTTTTTTGGTTTTTTGGGAAGGTAAAAACCGAAAGTTCTACAAAGAACTTTCGGTAATAATTAATAAACCCGAAGGTTTTACACCCTCCTCGGAATCTATTTTTAATACCGAAGGATTTGTTCCTCTCGGGAGTATTTAGGAGAGTTTTACAAAACCTTCGGGAAAAATCATCGGTAAATGTCCTTTTTTTACTAGTGGTTGGGAAAGAATTAATGTTAAAGATTTGATCCATAACATTTTCATAAGATTCATTCAGTCCAAGTAAGACCTGAAGTAGTTTTGGATTCTCATTGATACAAATTAATTTCCTAATCGCTCGACATCCATTATAATTCATCACATTATTTCCATCACATTCACATTTGGGAGGTCGACTTATTCTAGTCTGTTTTTTCCAATAAAGTCTTATTATAGATTAATACTCATAAGTAGAGAGATCATATTGTTATATGGTGGAGATGTCACGAGTTAAGTTGTATTTCATAGGTCCATTATCTCATTTTTAGCGTACTTTAATTTATTGACATAGGTCATGCATGCGTAGTCACATTCCTTTGAAATTTGACCTAATTTCTTTCAAAATCGTGGTAAGAATCCAGGAGCGAAGTGTGAAGTCAACCACCATTCATTGCCTAACACCATCTTCATCTTCGGGTTTGGTATATGTTCCATCGAGAAAATCTAGTTTTACCTTAGCGAAAATTTTATACTCTTGAATCAAGAGAAATAGTTTGCTTCAGTCAAGATAATGGCGCTAAAGATAGTATTTAGATTATATGTTTCATATGACATGAAGATATATACTATTTATCGAGGTACCATATGACATGAAGATATATACTATTCATCGAGGTACTTCATCGAAATCTGAAACGAGATGGAAACACAAGGAGAGAAAGACAAAGAAGAAAAACTGTTTTTAGGTTGAAAAAAAAAACTAATTACATGTATTAGAGCATTGGACGATTTATATAGGTAAACAAATATTGAAAAAATGT
Source organism: Impatiens glandulifera (assembly GCF_907164915.1). Lineage (NCBI taxonomy): Eukaryota > Viridiplantae > Streptophyta > Magnoliopsida > Ericales > Balsaminaceae > Impatiens > Impatiens glandulifera. The sequence goes on along the minus strand of NC_061862.1, from coordinate 113,756,756 downwards.
TTCTATCCATTTTCTCCCTTTATACATTGATTTAAAGTATAAAATTACAAGTCCAATGTACTAAGATGACCACTCCACTTTTCGATAATATCGTCAATGGAGGACTAAGTGAATCAGTACGTCTATCGAACGAGGTCAAGGATTCTTCACACATTGTTTATTCTCTCTAAATCTTGTTTGGAACAAAACGAGAAAGAGGCAACAATCCCAAAATGACTCATCTCCCCTTCTGTCTCGAGAGTAGACGTTAACCGGTCTGGTCTGGGACCTTTGTTTGTTGATCAATTGACCTACTCTATATGCATAAAATAAAATAAATAAAGAAACCAATGGGTATGCCCTATGTCATGCAAATAGTTGGAATTTGAATTGGAATTGTTGAATTACTCGTTTTTTATTTTAAGAATTGAAATTAGAATTTCAATAAAATTCAAAACAATATAATTTTTTAATTATCAATTTTTTAATTGCAATTCCTCTATTTAATTTGTTGTGTTTTTTCAAAAAAAAATATTTTTATTTTATTATTTATAATATATTAGTAAGTTAACATTTTGAATCTATATATATATATATATATATATATATATATTTTAATTTTGTAAGTTAAAATGTTGAATTGTTATTTCGTTTTTAATTTAGAAAGTTAATATATCGAACTTATATTTTTTTAATTTAAAAAATTAGAATGTTAAACCGATATTTTTTCTTAATTAGAATCGGAACCTAAACAAAACTCTTAATCCTAATAGATTGTGTCAAACAAATATTTTAATAATATAGATAATATTGTGAAATTATATTTATTAATTTTTTTTAACATAAAAATTTGAATTGAATTAAAATTTTATTATTTTTCCAAATATATAAATTAAATTATAGTACTAAGTTAATTCTTGTGAATTCTAATTCTAATATCATTTTTAACTCGAATTTCACTCTTTCAAACTTATCCTAATCTATTCAAAAATAAAATAAAATATTAACTTAATTTCTTTAAGCCCATTTAAAAAAGTCTCTTATTCAATGTTGTTAAAATATTAGGGTTGATGATTTTCTTTTAAAAAGTTATGATTTTAGAGGTAATGATTATGGTTTAAGTCATTTTTATAATAGTTAATTTTTTACAATTTAAAATTTATAATAATAAATTTTTACGAGTTAATAATTAAATTTGATTTAATACGATTTTATATTAAAAAAGGAAAGTTTATATTTATAAATTAAAAATTTTATTATTTGCTTAAATTAATTAATTAATATAATTATTTTGTAAATATAACTTAGTATATTTACTTGTTATTTTTTTAATTAATTTTATGTTTAAATATATATATTTTAAAATTGTCAATGTTTAAAATATTTAATTATATATAAATAATAATAATATATAATTAATATTTTTAAATTAAATTTAACTATTTTAATTAACATTCTAAACCTATCCAGAATGTCCTAGGCCCAAATCAATTATCTTCTCTTTAGTTCTGGTCTCAGGCTTTTCAAAAAACCAAATGAATTATTCTGACTCAAGTTTCTTAACTCGGTACCATCGATTTTCTTTTAAAATGGGCCCAATGCCGTTTGAACGAGGAAATAAAATAAAACATAATGATCAAATTTGAGCCAGATTTCGAACATCCTCATGAGATATCAGATTTCACAGTTTTGGATTGTAGGAATGATTTTGAACGTCTATCTTAAAATTAAATACATTATTTTCAAAGATTTATCTATTTATTTCATTAGAATTTATTTGGTAGAACTTGATAACCCTAATATGATAGGATAGATTCTCAAACTTTTGTATCTCTTACTTTCAAAGTGAAATTTTATTTATTCCGAGTCAAGAATAATAAGTGGACCTTCACCTTATTATTTAGGCTCAATTCATTGTTAGTGGGCTATTTGTGCTTC